>NC_140170.1:135865056-135967552 GCF_963971535.1 Notolepis coatsorum | reverse complement strand
AGCATTTAGTACAGCATGTTCAGATTATCTGAGATGGGTCAATAGTAAATTGTTGTCTGTTCTGGACCGGGCAACAGCAAATTTGCCCCTTTATATGTTATAGGGCAGATATTGCAAATAACACTTTATTCATGACATGTGAGACAATCTGAATAATTGATTATCGTGGCTATGAAACCGCAGGACTCTGGTATAACTTCTAGTGTGACATAGACCCCAAAAGTTTGAGAGCCAGTGCTATAAATGGATATACTGTTACACTTTGTTACAGAAATATTATCTTTTAAAACACTTGATGACATGGTATTCAGGCATGGCAGCTTCCTGCTTGAACCTGTGAAAGACTGATACATGCCAGATAAAGTCCTTCCAAAATCACAATTTCTATTGAAAAATAACCTTTAAATGTCTCAGTCAGCTCATGGCAAAATGTCCAAGTCCGCTCTCTGCCCCTATGCGCAAGATCCAGATCTGGCAAGGCAGTGGGTGGAGGAAGGGCTGAGTCTGGACTTAGGAAATCTTGCCATGAGCTGACTGAGACATTCAAAGGTTATTTTTAAATAGAAATCTCACTTTGTGAGTGACTGTTATATATATACGTCTTTCATATGCCCAAGGAGGAAGCCATCATGCCACAATCTGATTTTTACTTTTGTTATTTTGAACCATTGCCACGTATCCGTTAAATAGTATTTCCCACAACTAAGACATTAAAGCTCGCTCACCATGAATTGCTATATAAATGCAGTTAAACATTTCCAGAGCTTTTCTAGAATTAAACATTACATTGGCTAATCACAAGATTTACAAATAATACAAAGTTGTACAAGTAGGATATTTAGCATTATTTGTAATCGTTCCAGTTATTCCATTTGCAAGTCCAGCTCTTCAAGAGCCTATGCATATGATATCCTGGAGGGAAGGGGAAAGCAAACCGTGTTATATTCTAGCTGAACTTCAGAGTAAGTATAATAAGCATGGCTGCTTGGTGTCGTCTCATGCTGAGTGTGGCGACAGAGGAGAGAGGCTCCTCCTCTCAGCAGGAGGTGGTGAGGCAGCCGTGTGGGAACCTCAGAGGACTGGGGGGAGTCTCTCCTCTAGAGGCAGTGGGAAAACACACAGATTGTGTGGCCGAGCCCTAGTAATGGAATAAGTATGACTAGGGGGCAGGGGTGTAAAGTACTTGAGTAATTGTACTTCGTTACAATACTTAAGTACTGTTTTTGGGGATTTGTACTTTACTCGAGTATTATTACATTACATTTACATTTAGTCATTTAGCTGACACTTAAGAGTTCTGTACGACAAGTCATCAGGAAGGGCACAACTCTATCAGCTGAGTAACAATGTTCATCAAAGTGTTGAGTGCTACAGTGTAGGTTAGTTTATTAGGACAAGTGCATGACAGTAAGGTTAGTTAGGGTTAGATTTTATTTATTATTTTTTTAGATAATGGTTGAAGAAGTCTTTAGTCGACGGCGAAAGATTGGACGGGTTTCGGCTGTCCTAACTGGGGTGGGTAGTTCATTCCACCATTGTGGGGCAAGGACTGAGAAAAGGCAGGTTCTCCTTGATGACCCTCCCGGAGCTCGGATACAGGGGCTGAGCTTCCTACAGGCGATATAGGCGGTTGCCTATAATTATTATTTTTAGAATATATATATATATTTTTTGCTTGGCGCAGTTTTGGCGCCCCCCTCTATATCTGCAACCATTATTTTTACATTAAAAAAAATTCTAACATAAGGGAAAATGAGCCAAAAATCTAAAACGGTCGGTCTTTAATGTCCGTGTTAAGAATCCAACGCTAGAGGGCCATCCACGGACATGTCCGTGGCAAGGTTGTTTTGGCTTTTATTCCATTTTAATAACCTACTCAAGGTCACCAAGCGGCACTGCAGAAGTACCCTACTCTTGGAATTCTGAAAAGTGCATTACCGGCCAGATCCTCTTAGGGGCGCTGTCTCGATAATGCAGTGTGCCCTGTGGCAGAACGGTGCACTTTTTTTTTTTTTTTACTTTCAATGGAGTTTCCAGTTAGCTGGATCCTATATGTGTAGCCTGTAGCTTGGAATACCTTTTGCGACGCCGAATTCACTATGCAGTAAAGGAATATATCATCAGCCAATGGACATATCGATCTACCAGATGATCCAACCGGCCCATGGTAAGATCTTTTTCACAAAGTCAAGATAGACTGCGCTCACAAATTATAACACTGGGTGCTGAAATCCCGTCGAGTATAATAGAAAAAGAAAGCAATACGCTTGGACCAGCACTCACAGATTTTGGTATATTTAATGGCAGCCTGAAACAAACATGTTTCGGAACGATTATGTTCCTTCCTCAGTGTTGATGGCTAGCAAATGTTCTCACCGACAATATTGTTTTTATACCAAGAAAAGCAGGAAGTGACATCATCCACAGGTGTGTTGAGAATTGCTATAAGGTCTAATTTGACCCAGGAAGTACTTTGATGTCAAGAGTCCATTCTTAAGTCGAAATTACCTAAATATACAAATAAACGAGATAACATATGATAAAGCTGCTGCAAATGTGATGAGGCTAAAACAGAATTATTACGACCAAGGAGAAAAACCTGGTAGACTCCTTGCATGGCGCATCAAAAAACAACAGACTGAGAGGACAATCACTAACATAGAGGACGGCAATGGAAATAATATAATCGATCCATTAGAGATTAACACAACATTTAGAACCTTTTATGAAAAACTATATAGCTCAGAATATAACGTTAGTGAAGTTACACAAACTACATTTCTTGATAACCTTAACATCCCCAAAATCTCTGAAGAAAGAAAAAAAAACCTGGACGAACAATTAAACATAACAGAGATATCAGAGGCCATAGGAGCATTAAAACCTGGAAAAACAGAGGGACCAGACGGCCTCTCAATTGACCTATATAAACACTTTAAAGATAAATTAGTGACCCCCCTTTTTGAGATGTACCTAGAATCCTTTGAAAATGGTTACTTACCCGCATCAATGAAAGAGGCCCTGATTATCCTGCTCCCAAAACCAGGCAAAACCAATACTAAATGCGAGAACCTCCGTCCTATAAGTTTGATAAACAACGACACCAAAATCCTTAGTAAAATCTTGGCCAAAAGAATAGAGAACGTACTCCCAGAGATAGTGGGAGATGATCAAAATGGATTCATAAAAGGGAGACAGGGATTTCACAATGTTAGACGGGTCTTCAACATCCTATACAACCAAAAAGGAGAGAGGGACACAGGTCTTCTCTCGCTCGATGCGGAGAAGGCCTTCGATAGGGTGGAATGGGCTTATCTTTTTGATGTTATTGATCGATTTGGATTTGGAAATTACTTTTGTAACTGGATCAAATTACTACACCTAAACTCTGTAGCTGAGGTACTAACAAACGAAGTGACATCTAAACCCTTTAATATCACCAGGGGTTGCCCTCAAGGCTCGCCTTTATCACCGCTCCTGTTCATTTTAGCTATCGAACCGTTAGCAATAGCAATCAGGGCTAACAGACAGCTACATGGGATTGAAATCGGTAATAACGATCACAGAATAGCCCTTTTTGCGGACGATGTCATTTTGTTCCTAAAAAACCTAGATACATCGATACCTGCACTGCTCGATATAATTGATCAGTTCGGTAGTATCTCTGGATATAAACTAAACGCCTCAAAATCATCACTTATGCTGCTTAATGACAACGAGAGAAAAACCGCTGACCAACAAGAATTTCCTTTCAAGCTCTCGAACAGCTTCACTTATCTGGGCATCAAAATAATACCCCAAATAGAAAATATAGCATCAATAAACTATGAACCTATGATAGACTCTGTATTCAAATCCATAGAGAGATGGATGTTCTTGCCCATCTCTGTGATAGGGAGGATAAACATACTAAAGATGTCCATACTACCAAAGTTCCTATACTTATTTCAAAATATCCCTCTGGCACCACCGGTAAGAATGTTCGGAAAGATTGCGTCTCTCATCTCAAAATTTATATGGCGCAAGAAATGTCCTAGAGTCCGCCTATCTCTGTTGTATCTTCCATTCGATGCAGGGGGGTTGACCTGGGCCCTATTCCCCGTACCTGGTTCAACTAAGTCGATCAAGATGTCATTATCCAGATTCAGTTAACCCGATGTTTGAAGCCGGGATTTTCCTGTTCCTCGAAGGTGGATTCAGTCTCGTTAACTCAAGCCAGACTTGAGACCCAGGATAAGTGCGCGCGGCCGCTCCAGTTGAAAAGCCAGCACGTATCGATGGCAGAGATCCTGATTCTCTAGCGGCATTGATTGATTAATTGATTTAAAACTTTATTAACATATTGCAGTACGGCTCAATCGCCTCGCCGACAAGTTAAATGCGTTATCTATAGGCAAATTTTAAGTCCCTCATTACCTCAATCAATCAGATTATATTTCTTTAAACTTGCCTGCTGGATTGAATAATCAAATGAGATCTTGCTAGCGAAAATAATTAGTTAAACTGTTATACAGGATAACGATACGGCTCTCTTCCCATTGATTGATGTATGGTCGATCTTTTACTTATCTCCACTGTGGTGTAACGGGTTCTTCTTTTGACTTTCACGCAGACGACCGGGGTTCGAAACCTAGTCTTCCCCTTCTTTTTGCGATGTAGGAATAATTCAATTTGGTGCACGTTGAGAGCTATATAAAGAATGACATCCTCAATGCATGTAGATTTATAATATTTCAACATAAAACTAGGCTACTTTGGCGTATAATCATTAATATTATATTCCAAAAAAATTTATTGGAAACACAGGGTTTCGAACACCAGTCGCTGGGTTGCCAGGATTGAGCACTACCGCTGGGCCACTGTGCCAGATGGGATAAATTCATTGTTTATACATTAATGAACGAGAGACCCGTGTTTAGAATATTCTTTGTTTTGAATGAAGTTTCATCTCTTTATCCTCATTCATTAATGTGACGTCAACGGCTCATTCAATTTCTCAAATCCGTCAAACAGCGCATCTCATCAGACATCTTAATCCCAGTTACAATTAAAATAACCACATAATGTGTACATCGCACCGAGCGAGCGCCACGGTATATATAACGTGCATTATTTAGGACAAAGTGAATTTAGTATCAGCATTTTGGGTCTATTTTACATTTCAAAAGCCCCCTCTGGAAGAATGGAGCACAAAAACGTAATTCAGAATGGTATAATGCAGATCGTAGACTGTGGGAATAATTTCAGGAAACGGGCTGTCACTTCTTTGCGGGGGCGTGGCGATGGTTCATCCAGCTAACTTGAACTTAAACCCTGCTTTCGACCAGGCTCAAACTTTTGGATCTGTTGTCATGGTGATTTGGACAATCCAGGTACGGGGAACCGGAAAGTCCGGCTTAAGTCAGACTTCACCGAAAGTTATCCGGCTAACTCAGTTATCCAGGTACGGGGAACGGGGCCCTGTCCTAACCTTCATTGGTATTACCTGGCTGCACAATTGAGAACTGTAATGTTTTATTTTTCTAAGGAAGAACCACCATCATGGATGGGAGTGGAAGCATACCCAATGCAACTACCACTACATTTATACATGTATTCAGCTGAGCCAAAATATTTAAGAAAACATACTACACACCCCATAGTGCTCAACATGATTAATGTATGGTATGAGGTAAAGAAATTTATGAAAATAAACAACTCCATGTCGCAATTCAGCCCAATCTGGGGAAACGTCTCATTTAAACCAGGCAAACTGGATGCCGGATTCAAACTATGGACAAAAGAAGGAATAAGTCAAATATCTGACCTTTACAAAGATGGGGTCTTGATACCTTTTGAGGAACTATCAATAAAATACAACATCCCAAGGAAGCATTTTTTTAAATACTTGCAACTGAGAAGTTTCATTTCCTCTCTGCAAAACCAGTCACTGGCAATTCCTACACTTTCATCTTTAGAAAAAATTATCATCAAGAACTGCAACAGCAAAGGCCTGTTATCAATGTTCTATAACTGGATTGTATCTGGTTCAGACGAGACGTCACTATCTAGATTGGAGTCATGGAGGCTGGACTTGGGAGAGGAGATCTCAAACGAGGACTGGAACAGAGCATGCGAGGAGGCTCAGACACAAACAGCCAACACTAGCTTAAAACTACTTCAATACAAATGGCTGATGCGGACTTATATAACCCCTGTCAAACTGAATAAATACAACAGCAACACACCAGATAGGTGCTTTAAATGTACCAAGGATCGGGGAACTTTTATACATTGTATTTGGGAATGTGACAAAATCAAGAAGTTCTGGGGGGAGGTGGTGAATAAAATCAAAGATATCCTGTCAGTGAATATCCCACTAGACTCCAAAATGATATTGTTACATTTATATCCAATAAATCTGAACCTGAGAACCAAACAATTTAAATTTATTGATTTTGCTATACTACAGGCAAAAAGAACAATAGCTTTCAATTGGAAGAAAATAGACGCACCCACAATCGGTGCTTGGATTAAAAACATGGCACAATGCATGTCTATGGAGAGAATAACGTATATCCTCAGGAACAATATAGAGATTTACGAGGATATATGGAAACCATTTAATGAATATCTGAGAAGGGAAGATATAGGAGGGCTGCTATAGGATGAGTCCCCCCGCTCTCTCCCGCGGTCAGCCGTGACCCGGACCCCGGGAGAGACCGGAGACACGTCAGTGAAGGTGTTGTAAAGATGTAATTTATTTTTATTTATTTATTTATTTTTATTTTTATGTACATTTTCTTTTCCTCTTCAATTATTTATATTTGTGTACGAGCTATTCTAATGGAGGTACAAATGAATGTACATATTATTTCTGTATGAGAACAGTAAAAACAAAACCAAAGATGCTAAGAGAGAGAAAAGGGGAGGGGGGAGGGGGGTATGTGGGTATATGTATAATCTTGTGGAGAAAAGGAATTAAGAATAACTGACTATGGCGGTTAGGTGGCCGAGCGGAGATTGCGTTCGTCACCAGCCCCGGAGCTGAGCTGGATTTGCCTGTTCGAATCCAGCTCACAGCTCCGGGGTTGTCACCAGCTTGGCTGGCCGTCTGCACTGATACAATTGGCTGTATCAGAGGGTGGGAGAAGCTGGCGGGGTGGGTCCGGGTCGTTGTAAACAGCGACTCCTACAGTTCGGTCGGGGCGCCTGCTAAGCGCGGATTGGACGTGAGGGGGATAGTGTGGTCCTCCCACACGCTACGCCCTCTCAATGAGAATCCGCGCTGCCAGGTGAAAAGAAGCGGTGATTGGCTGGACGTGTGTCGGAGGAAGCACGTGGTAGCCTCCACTCTCCCAGATGATCTGACTGTGGGGGGTAAGTGCGCAGCGACCAGGAAGGGACTGGGAATTGGCATACGACTAACATTGGGATGGGAGAAAATCGGCAGAAAATGGAGGGGGAAAAAGACCAATAAAAAAAAAATTATAATAACTGACTACAATGAAAACCTGAAATGTGTACTGTAAAACCCAATAAAAATATTGTACTAGAAGAAAAGGGAGGTTTAAAGGAAATAGAAGGATACAGGAGGAAGGAGGTTCAAGGAGGGTCCCTGGACCCATGACGCGCATATTTACCTGAGTCAGAATTAAAAAAATTTAGAGCAAGTATTATAATTTGATATGATGGTTTAAGGACGACATACACTAAGTATTAGTACCAAATATCTGGGAAACCAACTGATGTGGGATTAATAGCCAAGAATGATGGGGTATATATGTATGTAAAACAAAATGCAAGGTAAACTGAGTTTAAAACTTTTCTATATATCCCTGTTCAAGGAAGATATACATATCGTCATTGGATTTTGTACAGGCCAACGAATGTGCGATTACTATTCAAAGAATGACTTAGTCAATAATTGTATATATTCTTCTTTCTGCAAGAACGGTATTTTTGTATTTTTTTTTTTTATTTTCTCTTTATGGTTTAGGCCTGTATAAGGGCGATGTACACTGTCTGTGTAACCACCTGAAAAGCCAAACGGTGGAAGATTGACAATCAAAGATGTTATTATTTGTATGTTTGTTTGTGAATATAAATGCAAATAAAAATTGAGTTAAAAAAAAAAAAAAAAAAAAAAATATACAAATAAAAAATGTAGATCTAAATGTAGATAATAGATACATAAACATAAAATTGTTATACTAGAAACAAAACCAAAATTAACATCTAGTATGTATGGCTAGATAGGTACATTCTAATGCCTTATTCATTTTAAATATAAACAATAAACATTAAACAAGAACCCTAGGGTAAATAAGTCCGCCCTTTGGCGTACAGTCAAACTCTTTTTTTGAGCCTCGTAATAAAGAGGAAAACCGATGAAAAAACTAAAGTCAAAATTACCACAATATACAGATGGTAAATGTAGATATAAGATTAAAATGAAAATTGTTGTTATACTGGAAACAAAAAACATAAATCAAAATAGCAATAACATCTAGTATGTATGGCTAGAAGATCTTTTTCACGTAAATTACACGCTGATCAGGCCTTGTTATGATAGCCATCCACCCGATCAGCGAATGTGGCTACTGAGGCTAACACAGTTATTGGTAATCAATAATCAGAAACGACGTCCCCCACCCCCCCCCCCCCTTCATGCATTCATGGTGGACCATCAATACCGACAATATGCATTTTGCGTTTTAGCTTTAGCTTCTGTATAGCCGAAACGCTGTTCGATTTAATGTTATTAGCTTAGCAGCCTGTATCTCGCCTTCCAGGAAATATACTAGTCCAAATCCCATATAGCGCTTATATTCACGAGGCTATAAAATGAGAACGTATTGATGATTTTTTTCTTTCTTTAAGCCATTTTGAAGGGACGGTTTATGGCAGGGGTCAGCAACCTTTTTGACATGGAGTGCCTATTTGAAATATAGTTGTAACTAGTGTGCCTCAACAATATTCCATGCATCGTAATTTTTTGTTCTCATAATCAGGTATTTTTTAACACTTTGGTTGCCATGGGTTAAATTCATGATATACCATAGGTTGCCGGCTCTATTTGTCTATGGAGAAGTACCCCTTCTTTGCATGGCTATAACTTTTTAAATTCTATTGCTACATTGCCATTATTAGGGCCCATTCAAAGTCCTATATGTATTGTTCATTGTGTAGCAACGTTAAACTTTTTCATTCACATATTCATAGTAAAGTATGTCTAATGTATAAGTATGTTTTCATCTCTTTCTGCAGCTTTCTCCAGAACGTGATCTATAGCCCCAAATGCATTATATTGATGATGCAATACAGTTTTATGGCAATCAGCGCGATATAAAAAATTCCAACTAGACGTACTTCTAGAAGTTACTACACATCATCTGATGTTGACCGGATGGGCTAGGGGGCGTTTATAATTCCGTGGGCAGCGTTATACCAATCATCTAATGTGGGTCAAATGTTGATCATAGCAGTTAGTATCGAAGACGGTAATTTTACACGCTAAAACTCACCCCAGTCTCCGCGCGCCGTTGGGCGATCATCGTAGAGTAGAAATTGTATCATTATGGGATGTAGATTTACCCGGTCCATTTCCAGCTTGTATAATGGTATATACGTCCAAATCATGTTGTTTATCGAGTTATTGGCAATTGATCGCTATGTAGTGTGTCGAGATCGAGTCCCGGAACCTATAGCGAGTGCCCGGAAGTAATACGGCCGATCAGCACAACCTCCATAGCACTTCCTGTTAAGCGATTGCGCCGATCGGCCACTAGATGGCGCTCCTGAACTGCCAGAGAGCTCAGTGGGTCCTCCTGGTGGATCTCAGGCCAGCGGAGGGGAAATATGAATCCGATCGCAGATTTTTCCGGCAACTTGAGCATGGCCGGGAATGACGCTTTTAAGTGTTTTCCGGCAGTCAAAGTGTTAATGATAATTTTTACATTATTACTAGGGATGTCCGATATTATCGGCCGACCTATATTATCGGCCGATATCGGCAGTAAAATGTGATATCGGAAAATATCGGTATCGGTTTAAAAAAAGAAAAAAACAATAACAATATTTGTTATATATATATCCAGTGAAATGATTAGTTACCTGAAATTATTCCGTTTTTTGGGGTGGGAAACCCTGCATATATCGGTATCGGTTGGTATCGGTTGATATCGGTATCGGAAATTAAGAGTTGGACAATATCGGAATATCGGTATCGGTAAAAAAGCCAATATCGAGCATCCCTAATTATTACATCATTATTGTTATTGTTATTATTAACAATATTATTATGATGGTTGTATCAACCCTAAATCTGAGTTGGGGGGGGGGGGGGGGGGATGCAATGCAGACAAACAGCTGCATACAGTGCGACCATTTCACTCACATTTGCCCATTCATTTTTGGACACATCAAACACCATTGGTGTGTGTACTGTATGTGTGCTGTCATAGCTCCACCTACAGGCCTAATGGAGAACACCAGGATGTGAATGGAGGGTGAATGTGAGGTATATCGTGTAAATAAGTTTTGATTGATCGCAAGACTACACTGTAAAAAAATATATAATAATAAGTTACCAGAACTTAAAAATATTGAGTTCAGTTACTGTGCATTAAGGTTCAGTTTTCAAGCCATAATAAGTTAACAGAAAAATAAGTACACAACCACATTATTTCAACCTAATAAAACTATGTTTATTGTCATTGTTTTAAGAACACAAGTTGACTTGGTAATACTCACATTTTGAGTAAAAAAAATTGCTTTTAACATGTGCAATGTTCAATGAAATAGAAAAATAAATAATACAATTTGTTGATTAATCCCACTGGTCACAATGGTGACCGTAATAATGTTTTTGTTATAAGGCTCTGCAAATGTTACTGAATGATGGAGCAATGTATTTCCAGCTAAATTGAAATAATAAACAAATAAAGGGTCTCAATTAAATATGTGGTAATAAAAAGAACCTGTGGGAGGATTTCAACAAGATAAATGCGACAACAGTGCAAAATATTTCACTATAATATTTCAAACCAAAAAAAAATATATATATATATATATATATAATTATAATATTTTTTTTTTAATGCTGCCCCCTGTGCCTATGCAAATGCCCCCGCGTGCCTATGCAGGCACGCGTGCCTAGGGTTGCCTACCCCTGGTTTATGGTCTCAATTAACAATGAGAATGGACAGATAAATACTATAAAGTATAGATTTAGCTCTACAAACAGCCTCACGAACTATGCAAGTCTTTTTGCAAGTATTTTGAAATGCTGGCCGTCTAGAGTGATATTAGACGGCCCCCAATGGCCCTGAATGTGTTAAGAGCCTCGGCTTTAGGTGTTCACAGTCAGAACATGCTAGAGCGCTGTGCATTGATGGGTATCGGTCAAGTGTTTATAGAATTGAGCGTTGAGGAAAGAAAGACTAATGTTAGAGAACTATGAAGAGACAAAAGCCATCCGGGGAGCAGTATAAAAAGAGAAGAAACAGAAGAAGAAGAGAAACGTGCCAAGGTGAAAGGTATGCAATTTTGTACAACTTCCAAGACATACATATGGACGTGGGCCTGAGATACAGCAGACCAGCAAGACACATGGCTTACAGTAAACTCACATCTCCATTACAATAACCTCACATCTTCATTACAGTAACCTCACATCTCCATTTAGTACCCATACAGACAGTACCACCAGACCCAGCTACAGTAACCTCACATCTCCATTTAGTACCCATTGCAGTCAGACCGAGCTGGAAATGACGAGGATTCAAAATCTGTCTTTGCTCTTGCAACCTTTTTTCCTTTTTTTCTTCTGAAACTACGGCGGCCTCTTGTCGTCATGGTTCTTTGCACACATTGAAACTAGCAGCAATGTTGGCAGACTTTCGGAGAAGAGAGAAAAAGAACAGAATATATCTGGCTGAATCACTACTGAAACTGTGAACATGGTCCCCCGTTTAGTCACATAGCGTGAAATTAAATGACACTCAAAACACCTTTTTATCTCTGGTCATGTATAGTGGAAAGACCCGGCAGGGAGATATCTATCACCACATGAGAAGACAAGAGATTTTTAGGTAGAGTGAGTGACACGTCAGTTAGCTGATGTAATCAACAGTGTTGGGCAGTAGTCTCACACCATGTAATTAAACTAGTAGTACTTTACATTTTGCAGTAGCTTGCTGGTAGTTCAACTTCTTCCAGTGTGAGGTGATTGGTAGCTTGCAAAACAATGCTTCAGATAAGGAGGGCGGGGGGAGGGCAATGACCCCTGTTGATTTAGTGACGTCTAGGAATTAATAATTTCAGCGGAACTGTTATATGTGGTCGCTATAGACAAGACATCATCACACCATAGTGAAAATATCCTCTTTGTTGCAATCATGTCCCACAAAATGCTGTAGCCCATCATCTCCACAGGTACAGGGTGGAACATGGACAAGATGGCTCTGTGGTACAGTATATCAGACCTAAAGCTTGATACTAAGCAGCGGAAACAGAGAGTGATAAGACATGCTGATCTGGGGTCAGTTGTCAGCTAATTAGCATTCACTAATGCCTCCCTCTCGGATGACTTGCCTCTCTGGCCGAACAACCCTGTTCGGTGTTTACCAATAAAGAGCAGATGTCATCTGATTCCAGAGTCTGTGATACGTGCCAGCGTTTCAGCACAGACCGGAGAGAGTTACCGGTACTGTGGTGACGTAGGACCCCAAAGAGGGTATTTCCTGTAACAGGAGAGATCTCTGTACAGACTAGGGCCACTAACCAATGCATGCCCACCATGTCACTGCACGCTCAGGTATCCATGCGTGGCTTGCTGTTTCCTGCTATGATCAGGTCTATTAAACCAAACTACAGCACAGTATCTGTGTCCATGAGCCTAGACATGTATCATTCTGACTCTGGCGTATGGTCACATTAACATTAAGCTGGGGTCATTAACATTAAGCTGGGGTCATTAACATTAAGCTGGGGTAATTTGACTCTGTGACTGAGTTCCATGTCACCTATTGTTTCTAGCTAAAATGTATAAAATTAACAAACAAAAAAACTGTTATTAAAGGAAGTAATGCTTATTATATTTGATATATCCACATCAAATATATTTAATTTGTATTTAATTATCTAATTAATAAAGACGAAAGAGGGGGAAGTTGGGTGGGTAATACTGATGTACAACCCAGAAGAGTCCAGCTACGATCTGTCTGGTATCTAATCTATCATCACCTCACCTCCTCGCCTGCACCTGTGACGTTATGAATGCATCAGAACTAAAATTATCAAACTGGGCTGAATGCTCTGGGCCCGCCACTCATCGTAGTCATGACAACCTATTCACTGCTTGCCAGAGGGTGATTACAGAGAGGTGTTGGACCACTGGAAGTCTGACAGCATCCATTTTCTTCTTCTCTCTTTTCTTTTTCCATTTCTCACAGTTGAGCTTCTCTGTCTTGACTAGTAGGCTCATCTTAATCGTGTTTCACTCCGCCGTGACAAGGAAAAAGACATTAGTAATGCCATATGGCCCTGTGCAGTACTCCTCATGGCAGCCTTTAAAATATGACATGAAATGAACTCAGACAGAAATGGCTTGGCTTGAGAGCACTGTATGCACCCAGCAGCTTCCCTGGCGAATTAATCTGACACAGCACTAAATTTCAGTCCATGTAACCGCTCTGCAGCTCACCAATGCTGTTCTGACAAGATTCACTCTCCCATGTAAATGCTCCTTTTGGGTCTCCCTGTAAAAATTGGGAAGGAATTTGAAACGTCCCTCATCCCAGTCTCACACATCACCGTCTCTTTCCTATACATTGGCACAATTAATATTCATGTGGAACACAACATTATACACCCACACAGCGGCACAGGAAATGTATATCCTGCCACCACACATGCAATGCCCTTCAATGTAAATAAAGACACCTGCACACGCTAACTGTTACACAAAGCCATCCATTTTTCATTGTCTGGAGGTGAAACACCTGGCTGGGTGCCACAGTCTGCTCCTAAATGATTCAGTGAGGGTGATGATGGTGGTAGGTTCTGTGTTGTGTTGTACAGAACACACTGAGACACCCTCACATCCTAGACAGCACGGACTGAATAGATCTGTGATCTGTGTTCCAGAGAGGGAGAGGCAGAAAGAGAAAGAGAGAGAGAGAGAGAGAGAGAGAGAGAGAGAGAGAGAGAGAGAGAGAGAGAGAGAGAGAGAGAGAGAGAGAGAGAGAGAGAGAGAGAGAGAGAGAGAGAGAGAGAGAGAGAGAGAGCGAGAGCACAGTGTTGGATGTATAATGTATATGTTGGCACTATACTGTTGTGAGTAGCAGCAGAGAAGTGATGCAGGTGCTAAAAGACCCCCCCCCCCCCCAGGCTGCAGGCATAAAAGAAAAATAGAAGTGACCTATTTTCCAAAACGCTTGTGTAGTAGCTTTTTAAAGGGACACTTTGTTGATTTTCAACCTTAATCCCATCGTTCTGTTGTGAGGAGGACATGTGATAATCTGACATGTAATTCACCAACGTGTTTTGTGTCTTGTGTCACATTGGTGTATTATCCTCAAAAATATGTGCATAATCTTGTGTAATTTTTGCAATTGTTTATATCTAATTTTTATGATTAGAAGAATTGTGGTAAACTTTATATTACCAGCTATACGTCAAAATAATTAACTAAGTTCACATTGATTGCGAGATGGAGAATTGACTAGACAGGAAGTGAAGAGCGGAACCTAGTAGTTCAGGTGATGCGCCAGGTCCCCCTAGGTGACGGTTTCCGCCCTCTCACGCCAGAGAAGACTTGGAGTAGAACTGAGAAAGTTGTGTCTTCATTTCTCTTGATCATATTCCTATGCTTTCAGGTCAGTACACTGTGAAAAGTACCGAAAACACTACAGTTAGAGGTTATAACGTTAGTTATTAGTTAGTTATTAAACGTTGAATGTTTAATAACGTCAGTAAGAATGTGAAATATGTTATGTGGGCGCACATTGTGATATGCATTGGCCACGAGGGAAGATGGCGTTTTCCACGTTATCAGTTACTAGCAGCGCGTACTTGCCGCTGGGGAATAAGAGACGTTATTATATTAAGGTACATTGTAACTTGTTGATTCAACACTGGGCCCTGAGCACTTGATAATAATGTGAAGTAAGGTTATTTGTCTATACTGTGAAATAAGGTGACTTAACGAAAATATGAAATAAGGGTAATTGCTATCGCTTGAAATGTGTCAGAATGACGCACTTGTCACCAGGACGCACATGTCACTAATACACCAGTCAGAGCTGAATGCTAATGAGACACCATTTTGTAAAGTTTTGATAAAAGCAAATGATTCAAGTAAAGGAATATTTCCCATGAAGTTTAAGAGCAGTCTTAAACTACCACAAGTAGGTTGTACAGTAAAAGTAAGTTTAACTTTGGTGTTCATTGAAATAGTGGTATTTGTGACACGCAACAACCTGTTGTTTCAATAGTACCTTGTAATAGTATTTAAACTACTAGTGGGTTTAAGCCGTTGGCACTGACGCCAGCCATTAAAGGAGAAATTAATGTGAATATGTCGCTTATGATTTAAGTGAATATTTTGACAACCATTGATATCGAAACAAAGGAGAAATGTAAATGAAAGTATATGATGAAGTGCATATTTTGGTAACTATTGACAGTGATAACCGGAGGCACTGAGTTAAACTAACAAATGTAACTAATGTAAATATACCGTATGCTTGAGAAGTGATGTTTTGTTCGGAGTTAAACTCTGAGAGAAGACTTGGAGTAGAACTGAGAAGGTCGTGTCTTCATTTCTCTTGATCATATTCCTATGCTTTCAGGGAGTGAATGATGACCGGCCGAAACATGATTTGTGAAAGGTACCCAATATGACTTCCGGTTTGGAGATGTGTGGGTAGTCGACCATTGAAAGAGCTCCCGGTCAAACAATATCGAAAGAAGGAAGTAAAACTGTCTAAAACTGTCTAAAACTAAATAAAAAGTGATAATTCAAAGATATAAGAGAAAAGGAAGGATGACCACGAGAAAGAGCGAGAGAAAGAGGACCCCGGAGGACGTACAAACACCGGAGGAAATATCTCGACACGAGGAAATGGCGGAAGAGATAACTCAGGCGAGCGTGACGCAGGTACTGTAGGCAGAGGTGTGGAGAACGTCGAGCCCGCCTGGGTAGCGAAGATGCAAGCGACCATGATAGCCAGTGTACAAGAACTACGGGCTGAACTATGGGCTGACATACAGGCTAACGCAAAAGCTATCCAAGCTATACAGAATAGCATACAAGCTAGCGTACAAACCAACACGCAGAACATACAAGCTGGTGCGTTGACTAACCAACAGGCTAACGCGACAGCTAATCAAGAGCTAAAAATTAGCATACAAGCTAACGCAATGGCTAACCAGGCGAGCACGCAGAATATACAAAGCAGCATCGATGGACTAAGAAGGGAAGAGTTGAAGAGGGGACAGGACGAGCTCAGAGGGGAAATGGATAAAGGACTCGAGACAATGGATGGAAAAATACAGGAACAAGAGAAAGACGTGAACGAGAAGAAAAGAGAACGAAATATTAAATGCAGAGATCACAGAGCAGGAAGTATGGAATGCGATCAGTAAAGCAAAGAGTAGTAAGTCACCGGGTAGCGACGGATTCCCCTCGGAAATTCTACAAAACATTTAGACAGGAACTGAGCCCCATATTAGAAGCAGCATTCAGACACACAATGGAAAAAGGCACAATGCCACCTTCATGGAAAGAGGCCATAATTACTACAATTCCAAAAGAAGGGAAAGATAGAGAACTGTGTAGCAGTTTCAGACCTGTGTCCATACTTAATGTAGATTACAAGATGTATACATCAATAATATCCAAAAGATTTGAGACATTTATGACAGATCAGGTCGAAAAGTACCTGGCGGAAAAAAATCTAATCTACGAATTCCAATCTGGCTTCAGAACGTCCCACTCCACTGACACATGCCTCCTCTATTTGAACGACCACATCAAACAAAAGGTGGACGCGGGCAAATACTGCGGCATGGTCATGCTGGACCTACAAAAGGCCTTCGACACTGTCAATCACTCCATTCTAATGGACAAGCTAAAAGCAATTGGTTTTGATAGCTTATCAGTGAGCTGGATGCAATCCTACCTGGAGGGGAGAGAACAGATGGTAGAGGTAAACGGTACTCTATCCCCCCCCCTCACAGTGAGCTGTGGTGTTCCACAAGGAAGCATACTAGGACCGCTACTCTTCCTAATTTATGCAAATGACATGTCGTCAGCCTGTGACTGCAACTTGTTCCTGTTTGCGGACGACTCAGCCCTGCTGGTCTCTGACAAGAACAAGTTGCAAGTTGAAAAAACCCTCAGCACGGAACTAGGCAAAATCTGCATATGGCTCGCTGATAACAAACTATCATTACACATGGGCAAAACAGAGTCCATTCTGTTCGGTTCAAATAACAAACTCAGCAAGACCGACGGCTTCTCAGTTACAGTGGGTGACAATATTGTCACAAGGAAAGACGAAATTACCTACCTGGGTTCCATCCTAGAGGCAAATCTTTCCTGTGACAAAATGGCATCCAATGTAATAAAAAAAGTCAACCAACAAACTAGATTCTTGTACCGGATCTCCTCTCTGGTAAACAAGAATACCCTGAAGACTCTGGCAGGAGCACTCATTCAAGGGTACTATGACTATGCGTGCACCTCATGGTACCAAAGCACCTCAAAGGCGCTTAAAACAAAATTACAAACATCACAAAACAAACTGGTCAGACTACTACTGTACTTGACCTGAACCCCAGAACCCACCTCACCCCTGCCCACTTTGACAACCTAGGATGGCTTAGAGTAGACGACAGAGTACAGCAACTTGCAATGGGCCTGGTCTACAAGATACACTATACGACCGGGGTGCCCATGTACATGTCAAAATACTTCCCAAAGGTCAGTGAATACCACAACCACTACACCAGAGGAAGCTCAACAAATCATGTTAAACCCAGATTCGGCTCAAACAAGGGACTAAACACGTTTCGCAATTATGCCACAACAATGTGGAACACACTACCCAAAGCTGTAAAGGAATGTGAATCCCTGCCCACATTCAAAACTGCTCTTAAAGAGCACCTACGGGAGGCTGCAATTCGAAACTGGCCACCGTAAATGCCCAAAACCCCCACCACCTCCTAATAGACAGTCTCCTCCCCACCGCATGTATATATTCCCTCCCCGCTGTATGTATATTTCCCTCCCACCCACCCACCCCCTCCTAATGTACAGTCCCCCCTCCCCATCATATGTATATACTCTGTCAGGATCTAGGGGTAACAGTACTGTATATTTGAATACCGCTTATGTCACAAATGTATCAGTACTAAATACCTATATGTCCCTATGCCATAAATGTCATGTATGTTGTGTATGTCATAAATGTCTATATGAATTGAAAATGGGGGACCCTGATGGAAACAAGACAAACGTCTTTCTCAGGTCTGCATCCCCTTAACAATTGTATGTATTGAGCCGTACTGTATTGTACCCATTCTGCAATCTGTTAAATAAAGTTTTCATTCATTCATTCATTCAGATATTCAGATATTCAGATATTCATTCAGACATTCAGACTACCTGGTAAAATAAAGGTAAAATTTAAAATTATAGACGAAGACCAGACCGGATTCATAAAAGGAAGACAGACACAGGATAACATAAGGAAGACAGTGCAGGTGGTAGAGGAGATACAAAAGGAAGGAGGAAGTGCAGTATTAGTTAGCCTAGATGCAGAAAAAGCCTTCGACAGTGTAAGCTGGATATTTCTATATAAAGTATTGGAGAAATTTGGATTAGACAAAAACGCTATGAAAACAATTAGGGCATTATATCAAGAACCGACGGCTAGGATTAAGGTAAATGGTAGTTTGACGGACCGGATTAAACTAGAGAGAGCTACCAGACAGGGTTGTTGTCTTTCGCCGACGCTCTTCGATGTATTCATCGAACCACTGGCTCAACTAATTAGACAGACCAAAGACATCAAAGGGGTGGAGATAAGGGGAACAGAACATAAATTGGGACTGTTCACAGACAACGTGATAGTGTATATGAGATAACCAGACACAAGCTTTCCGACACTGATGGATTTACTGACAGAATATGGATACTACTCAGGATATAGACTCAACGTGACGAAGACACAGACTTTAGCACTGAACTACACGCCAACGATAGAGATCAAAGAAAAATATAAAATTAAATGGGACATGGACAGGATCAAGTATCTAGGGGTGAACATTACAAGAGGGATGGAGGGGTTATATGATGCAAACTATACACAGATCAATCATAAAATCAAGAGAGACCTAGAAAGATGGACAGTAATGCCCCTAGATTTCAGCTCAAGGATCGAAATCATTAAGATGAACATATTACCAAGGTTACTATACCTATTTCAGTCTCTACCTATATTAATACCACAAAAACAATTCAGGTAATGGGACAGACAGATATCAAGATTCATTTGGGGGGGGAAAAGGCCAAGGATCAGATATGTGACTCTACAACTACCAAAGGAAAAAGGAGCAATGGCAGTACCCAGAGTCCTGCCACCTTCAGAAGTTTTCTGATGACTCTGCGATAGTGGGATGTATAAAGGACGGTGACGAGAGGGAATACCGGGAACTGGTAGTGGACTTCGTCACATGGTGCGATAAAAACCACCTGCAGCTAAATGTGGCGAAGACCAAGGAACTGGTTGTGGAGCTGGGGAGGAGGAGGAGTGCACCTGTGACCCCCATTTCCATCAGGGGAGTTGATGTGGACATGGTTGAGGTGTACAAATATCTCGGTGTGCACATCGACAACAAACTGAACGGGTCTAAACACGCAGAGGCACTGTACAAGAAGGGCCAGAGCCGACTCTACTTCCTCAGAAGGCTGAGATCCTTCAATGTCTGTACAAGGATGTTGAGGATGTTCTATGAGTCGGTGGTGGCGGGCGCCTTCTTGTACAATGTGACCTGCTGGGGCAGCGGACTGAGAGCAGGGGACACACCCAGGCTGGATAAGCTGGTCAGAAAGGCCAGTAGCGTGGTTGGGGTGGAGCTGGACTCTCTAGCGAGGGTGGCGGAGAGGAGGAGCCTTGCTAAGCTCCAGGCCATCAGGGAAAAACCCCTCCCACCCACCCACTATACACAGACTTGGCTGACAGGAGGAGCATGTTCAGTGCTAGGCTCACACTACCCAAATGCAGCACTGAACGGCACAGGAAGTCCTTCATTCCAACAGCCATCAGACTATACAATGCATCACTGTGCCTCACTGCATCACTGAGCACAGAGCGGCAGCTCCATAGTGGCGACTAGCGGCCTCCAGGCTCCACAACAGGGGGCAGCGACTGCTGCCAGACATTGACCTAGGACTAATAGGAACCCAAGGAGGACAATACACTACCTGATGCATACTGCACCTTATGTGACACTGTGAATACTGTGAATATATATTTCAGTTAGTTAGATAGTTAATTATATTGACCAATTTGTTTACACTACTTGTGTTGTTTTTACTACCTGTACCCCCCCCCCTTCCCCCATGCTCAGTATATTTTTACTGTATTTATTTACTGTATATTTTATTCCATTTTTATTCTATTTACTCTACTCTTATCCTAGGCAACTTGATTTGATTTGTGTTATTATTCTAATTCGTGACCTGTCCTGTCTAAATGTTTAAATGTTGAGCGATTTTCAGTGTCAAATTTCCCATGGGATAATAAAAGTATTTCTATTCTATTCTATTCTATTACTATGCAGCACAGCTTAGAACAGTAGCATGCTGGTGCAATGTGAATTATGAAGCCAAATGGAAAGATATAGAAACCAAAAGAGAGGGATTCAAAGTGCAGGCACTGATAGGAGATAGGGAGCTGTTCAGAAGACAGGAACAACTACTAGACCCAATTACCAAATTCACTATAAACATATGGAACACAATAGTAAAGAAATACAAGCTAGAAAAAGAAACCAAGATACTGAGATGGATAACACACAACAACAAATTCAAACCAGGGATAGAAGAACATGGGTTCAAAAGATGGGGACCGGGGATAACAGCAATATGTACAATGATAGAAGGAGGGGAGATGCAGACTCTACAAAAATTGAAAGAAAGATTCGGACTAGAGAATAGGGACCACTTTAGATATTTACAGATTAGAGACTACTATAACAAGGAAATAAAGCAAGACAGAGACAAAGAACAGAATGGGGTAATTAAGATAATGGTAAAATCATACGAAGGAAGGAAGGGAAGGGTGATATCAGCACTATATCAGGCAATAATGGACAGTAAGGGAAATACAACATTGTATATAAAAGAAAAGTGGGAGTTAGAAATAGAGATAACAGAGGAGGAATGGTATAACACATGTAAGACACAACAAGCAACCACAGGATCAAGGATATGGAGGGAGTTTGGGTGGAAAAACATAATTAGATTCTTTATAACACCAGAAATACAGGGCAATTACACACCAGCAAAGAAACTATGTTGGAGGGAGTGTGGACAAGAAATCCACACACACATATTCTGGAGATGTCAGAAAGTAAGGCACTACTGGGAAGAGATAGGAGAGATAATAAATGAAATAATAGGATACGAAACACCCCAGGAAGGTCAAGTGTTGTATCTGGGGAACCTATCACAGGAAGGAATTCAAGGGGAAGACAAATACTTGATTAAGATACTAATAGTGGCAGCCAAAAAAGCTTTAACTAAACTGTGGTACAGGGTAGAAGTGCCGACGAAGGACCAATGGATAGAGATAGTAGAGGGGATACAGGAAATTGAGAGAATCACACATCTGCTGAGGCTGCAAGAAGAGAAGTTTGAATTGAAATGGGAAAAGTGGGAAGAATATAGGAGGGGAAGGAACGACATCACAGAGGATTGAAAAGGATACAAGGAAATGATGAAAAATGTAAATAAAGGATGCAAATATAGAATGGACCGAAGGACCCATGCCACACTTTTTCTTTTCTCATTTTTGTATTTTTTTTATATCTGTTTTATGTTTATTTCTTGTTGATGAGTCTTTATAATTTTGTATGTGGAAATGTATTGTCTATGTATGTTGTTGAAAAAATGAAAATAAAAACTTAAGTTTAAAAAAAAGAAAGGTACCCAATAGCCTTGGGACCGATAACATTGGCATCCCAAGGAATTCCTCCAGGTGACATCACAGAGAGGAGAGCAGACCTCTAGCAAACTGCAAACGCTATTTCCTCAACTATTTTCATATTTTCAATTTGAATAGACCCAACTTGAGTTAAGGAAACTGTCTGCAGTTCGAGGATGAATTTCTCGGGGTGCCAATGCGGCTGAGCTCTCCAGACACAGAACATGGTGAGTTACATGTCAGATTAACATGTCCTCCTCACAACAGAACGATGGGATTAAGGTTGAAAATCTACGAAGTTCCCCTTTAAAAAGCTACTACACAAGTGTTTTGGAAAATATAATTGCATAACAGAATGATAGGATTAAGGTGAAAAATCTGCTATGTGACACTTTTAATAATTACCAACCTCAGCTTGGAATACAGCACCAAGAGGCTACTGTTTATGTAGCTTTTCCATCCCAGTCATTAACCCAGAGATTTAGAATGAAAACAAGAATCCCCTTTTAAGTACTGTATTTTCTGAGCCCACGGCTTGAAGACTGTAAGAGATATACACACACACACACACACACACACACACACACACACACACACACACACACACACACACACACACACACACACACACACACACACACACACACACACACACACACACACACACACACACACACACACACACACACACACACATACACATACACACACACACACACGCCAACACACATGCAGACACACACACTTATGCATGTAGACATGCCCACTACACACAATTCACACAAAAAAGAAAAGGCTATGAAAAAGTGTTACAGTCTGACACTTACAAGGAGAACAGTTTAGAGGGATCTAACCTTTAAAGATGAACACTTATTACTGGCTTAGAGAGCTAAAACACAAAAAGGAATTATAATTTTTTTTAATATTCAATATATGAGGCTTTGAGACAAAGTTCTTCCACACAAACAGTGAATATGACAGCAGCTCCAAGCCTCATAACACGTACATCACATGTAATGTTTACATTTAGTCTCTTTTGCAAAATGTGAAAGTCAACTTATCTGGCTTTGTATTTGTGCTCATCATAAATGTTTAATAAAAAATGGAGCAGTTGGGGTTAAAGGAACACAGACCAGCTAGCCAGGCTGTTGGCCAAAAACACCTCTCCCGGAGTTTAAACTAGGCTAGCGATCCGTAGTAGCAGTGAACTCCAAGCCCACGTGACTGAACTCAAACTAGAAAGAAACAGACTAAGAAATGACGTAAACTCCATGATAAAAACTGCAAAAAAAAATGTCATCAATGACAAAACTGAGGAAAACAAAAATAAACCATGTGAACTTTGGAAATTACTCAATAATCAACTAGGCTGCAGTAAAAAACTTAAAACCAGGTTCTCAAACATAAACATAAAGACGGACAACACGCTCATCACAGACAAACTGGATGTAGCCAATTACTTAAACACTTTCTTCACAAACATAGCCACAACACTGGTAAACAAACTACCCTCCCACTCAGGGCAGTATGGGGTAGAACACAGTAGCATACTACAAGAACCTAGGCGTCCACAAAGACGATTTCAAACTGGAAATGGTAACTACAGATGAGGTACTCAATAAACTGAGCGCCCTCCAACCGAACAAGGCCACTGGCCATGACAACATCCCCTCCAAATTCCTTAGAGACTCAGCAGCCGCCATCACCCCAGTCATCACACACATAATAAACCTCTCCATAAAACAGGGACACGTCCCCAAGGACTTCAAAATAGCGAGAGTAACACCCCTGCACAAAAAGGGCAGCAAATTAGACCCAGGCAACTACCGCCCTGTTTCTATCCTTACATCCATCTCGAAAGTCATGGAAAAAATAGTATACGAACAGGTCGAAAAGTACCTTACGGATAAAAATCTAATCTACGAATTCCAATCTGGCTTCAGAACATCCCACTCCACTGACACATGCCTTCTCTATTTGAACGACCACATCAAGCAAGAGTTGGACGCGGGCAAATACTGCGGCATGGTCATGCTAGACCTACAAAAGGCCTTCGACACGGTCAATCACACCATTCTGATTGACAAACTAAAAGCAATTGGTTTTGATAGTTTATCAGTGAGCTGGATACAATCCTACCTGGAGGGGAGAGAACAGATGGTGGAGGTAAACGGTACCCTATCCCCCCCCCTCACAGTGAACTGTGGTGTTCCACAAGGAAGCATACTAGGACCACTACTGTTCCTAATTTATGCAAATGACATGTCATCAGCTTGTGACTGCAACTTGTTCCTGTTTGCGGACGACTCAGCCCTGCTGGTCTCTGACAAGAACAAGTTACAGGTTGAAAAAACCCTCAGCTCGGAACTAGGCAAAATCTGCATATGGCTCGCCGACAACAAACTATCATTACACATGGGCAAAACAGAGTCCATTCTCTTCGGTTCAAATAACAAACTCAGCAAGACCGACGGCTTCTCAGTTACAGTGGGTGACAATATTGTCACAAGGAAAGATGAAATTACCTACCTGGGTTCCATCCTAGAGGCTAATCTTTCCTGTGACAAAATGGCATCCAATGTAATAAAAAAAGTCAATCAACGAACTCGATTCTTGTACCGGATCTCCTCCCTGGTAAACAAGAATACCCTGAAGACTCTGGCAGGAGCACTCATTCAAGGGTACTACGACTATGCTTGCACCTCATGGTACCAAAGCACCTCAAAGGCACTAAAAACCAAATTACAAACATCTCAAAACAAACTAGTCAGACTACTGCTTGACCTGACTCCTAGAACCCACCTCACCCCTGCACACTTTGCCAACCTAGGATGGCTTAGAGTAGACGACAGAGTACAGCAACTTGCAATGGGCCTGGTCTACAAGATACACTACACGACCAAGGTACCCATGTACATGTCAAAATACTTCCCAAAGGTCAGTGAATACCACGATCACAACACCAGAGGGAGCTCCACAAATCATGTAAAACCCAGATTCGGCTCAAACAAGGGACTAAACACGTTTCGCAATTATGCCACAACAATGTGGAACGCCCTACCCAAAGCTGTAAAGGAATGTGAATCACTACCCACCTTCAAAAACACTCTCAAAGAACACCTACGGGAGACTGCAATTCAAAACTGGCCCCTACAAATGTCCTAACCCAGTTGTAAAATAAAGACCAAGCATGGCTTTGTCAGTATTCCAATGTACCCAACCCCCCCCCCCCCCCCCCACCTCCAATGTACAGCCCCACCCAACCCCACCCCACCTACCCAACCTCCTCCAATGAACAGTTTCTATGTCAAATGTAGGTCAGTATTCCAATGTACAGTGTCCCCCCCCCCCTCCAATGTACAGCCCCACCCCACCTACCCAACCTCCCCCAATGCACAGTTTCTATGTCAAATGTATATACACTCTTTTTCTGGATTTTTTTAGTATCACAAACAGTACTGTATTTGAAAATCTGGTATGTCATAAATGTATAGATGTAGCAGTACTGTCTATCTGTATGTCGTGTGTGTCATATGATGAATTGAAAATGGAGGACCCTGATGGAAACAAGACGAAAGTCTTTCTCAGGTCTGCATCCTCTTAACAATTGTATGTATTGAGCTGTACTGTACTGTACCCATTCTGCAATCTGTTAATAAACTTTTCAATCAATCAATCAATCCATTTCCATTCGTTTATGCTAAGGCTAGCTTGGCATGTTCCTATAACAGAAATAATATATGTTAGTTCCAACAATGACTACTGGTTGCTAAAAGAGTTCTACAATTCCAATACCTTGACTCCCTACCTCTCTCTGGTATGTCATAAATGTATAGATGTAGCAGTACTGTCTATCTATATGTCATGTATGTCATATATGTCCTGATGAATTGAAAATGGGGGACCCTGATGTAAACAAGACGAAAGTCTTTCTCTGGTCTGCATCCCCTTAACAATTGTGTGTATTGAGCTGTACTGTAGTGTACCCATTCTGCAATCTGTTAATAAAGTTTTCAATCAATTCAATCAATCAATCAATCTACAAGGAGCCATCTACCCCTCAGACAGTGACAGATACAGTATGAGCTGATACCACACTCCATTCCCTGGAGACTGCATGCATTCAGGCCGCGTCTATTCTTTCCCCAATACATTTCCAGTTCCGCGTTCGCGTTCTGCGATCTGATTGGCCACGGACGTTTCTGGTGCGATCTGATTGGCCACTGACGTTTCTGGTCATTTGACATGTGCGCCCAATCGTGTGACGCGCCCATTTCCGCCTCGAAGAGCAGCAAACTACCTAACGCCTAGTTTATCACTGGTTAAGCTTAGGCGACTCTTTCGAAGTTGGTTAAGGTTAGAGTTTGGAATCAGGGCTGGCGTTCTATCGCCCTGCTCTAAGACAAACTCTAACCTTAACCAACTTCGAAAGAGTGCCTAAGCTTAACCGGCGAAAGAACTTGCCGTCACACGATTGGCGTGACCAGTCAGTGGCCAATCAGAGCGCAGAAGGCGAACGCGGAACTGGAAATGTATTGGGGAAAGAATTCAGGCATTCAGGCCAGGACCGGCCAGTGGGCCTTGGCCATGCTGTGGTATAGGAGTGACAATGTTGTTATCAGACTGTAGACAACGTGTCCAGCTGGCTGTCGCAGCATATGGCATCTCAGAACAACAGTAACACACGTGACCTGTATGACGTGTCTGGAGCAGGATTTACACACTGACGATCAAACACAGGGTAAGAACCATCAATGCAGAGGATTAATGGTCATGAGGACAGAGAGAGGAAAACACAGGCTTAGTTCCCCACACAGGCAGGCAGGCAGGCAGGCAGGCAGGCAGGCAGGCAGGCAGGCAGGCAGGCAGGCAGGCAGGCAGGCAGGCAGGCAGGCAGGCAGGCAGGCAGGCAGGCAGGCAGGCAGGCAGGCAGGCAGGCAGGCAGGCAGGCAGGCACACACACACACACACACACACACACACACACACACACACACAGACACACAGACACACAGACACACACAGGAACTCAGGTCTCTCAGTGGCAGACTGCAGTATGGTGAAAAGCTGAATTGATAGTTCCCATGGTGATGCTTTTTCTTCTATTTAATTTACATAATAGACATGCAAGGCATTCACAAAAAAAAACATAATACAGTAAACAGAGGCCAGGGGGACATGTGACACCAGTCTTCACCACACTGTACATCTCTCTATTACTGAAGTCTACTACATCAGTCCTCACCACACTGTACATCTCTCTATTACTGAAGTCTACTACACCAGTCTTCACCACACTGTACATCTCTCTATTACTGAAGTCTACTACACCAGTCTTCACCACACTGTACATCTCTATATTACTGAAGTCTACTGTCTGCTGACACTGGGAAGTGGAAACTCTTTCTTTCCTTTGAGTGGAAAATCGATTACAGTACAGTGATCTCCTGCTTCGCAGAGCTGCGGTATCACATTCAGTTTAATAGAGGCCTGTGAACCAGTGTATCAGTAACATCAATCAAGTCTGACTGACGTACAATGCAAACCATGTGACCCAGATCGTTCTCTCAGACCTTGTGTCAATCTCTCCCAGGAAAAAGGTAAGAAGGATTTGATTTCTCTCTAAAGTACCGTAGTAGTGCCCACAATTGAATAATTGAAAAGGAAAACCTGGGCTTCCTGCCAAATTACACTATTCAGATTGTGTACTGAAAACACACACTAACCCAACCTAACCCAACCCAACCCAACCTAACCTAACCTAACCCAACCCAACCTAACCTAACCCAACCCAACCCAACCCATCCCAACCTAACCCAACCCAACCCAACCCAACCCAACCCAACCTAACCTAACCTAACCCAACCCAACCCAACCTAACCCAACCTAACCTAACCAAACCTAACCCAACCTAACCTAACCCAACCCAACCCAACCCAACCCAACCCAACCCAACCTAACCCAACCTAACCTAACCTAACCCAACCCAACCTAACCCAACCTAACCCAACCTAACCCAACCTAACCTAACCCAACCTAACCCAACCTAACCCAACCCAACCTAACCTAACCTAACCCAACCTAACCTAACCCAACCTAACCTAACCTAACCCAACCCAACCCAACCCAACCTAACCTAACCCAACCTAACCTAACCCAACCCAACCTAACCCAACCCAACCTAACCTAACCTAACTTAACCTAACCTAACCTAATCTAACCCAACCCAACCTAACCCAACCTAACCTAATCTAATCTAACCTAACCTAACCCAACCTAATCTAACACAACCCAACCTAACCTAACATAACCTAACCTAACATAACCCAACCCAACCTAACCTGACCTAACCCAACCCAACCTAACCTAACCTAACCCAACCTAACCTAACCCAACCTAACCTAACCTAACCTAACCTAACCTAACCTAACCTAACCTAACCTAATGTCATAAATGTCTGGATATAACAGTACTGTATATCTGTATGTCATGTATGTCATAAATGTTATGATGAATTGAAAATGGGGGACCCTGATGTAAACAAGACGAAAGTCTTTCTCTGGTCTGAATCCTCTTAACAATTGTGTGTATTGAGCCGTACTGTATTTTACCCATTCTGCAATCTGTAAAGTTTTCAATCAATCAATCAATCAATCAATCAATCAATCAATCAATTAATAATAAATATTTATCTGAACCATTCTCTCTTGACCTCTTCATCAAACTTAAGATCAGCAACAACAAAGATTCACTCTCACTCGCAGTCGCACCTAGACTACCACACCTGGTAGACTAATTGGCGCTCTTTGCATCAACTAATGGGAATCCTAATATACTAAACAAAACTAAACCTCACCTATTGTTCCTTCTGTAGCATCATAGAGCCCACCCTCCTTTACTGCTCCATATTGACTTCCAGTGTTGTCATTATGTAATTAAACTACTGTAGTAGTTTAACTACATTTTTCAGTAGCTTGCTGGTAGTTCAACTACATTTGAATTATACCCATTTAGTCTATTTGCCAACACGATGAACCCGGAAATTTTGGAACCACCAAACTTTTATGATATATATGGATAGTATGGGTCACCAGCACTTAGAAACTGCCGGATGCTAAGTTTAACATGTTGGGCAATTTTTTTATTTGCATAATTAGCCTACATTTGCATAATCGCCTAAATGGGCAAATCTCGGAAAGTACTTGATCAATTTCAACAATGTTGGAGTGGTTGGGGGTTATTCGGGATGCTGAATCCATTGGTGATACTCAAGAGTTATGAAATTGCAATATTTTAAAAAAATTACCAAATTCCAACTCATTTTGGTGCAATTTTGGTGCATTTTCAGTCAATTAGAAAGTTTTAGAGGACACTGAAATGATTACATTTGGACAGCACAGACATTATGTATTCACAATATCTCTACTGACCCCAAATAGTTCATATGGTAATGTCATATTGTCATAGTACAGTAGATAGGCAGGTGTACAGTAGATAGGCAGGTGTATAAAGATCTGCGTTGTCAAGACAAAGACTCAGATGTGAAGGGCATCCGCTCTTTTATTTACTACCTGTAACGTCACAGCTAATTGGAAAAACTAAACAAAAACTGGTACAACATGCAACTTGTGTACAATAACATAGCTTAATAAAACAGAAATAACAAAAGAAAGGTATTTACATTACTCAAGCATATAGGCCACAACATATAGGCCACAACAGCGGCACGGTGGTGTAGTGGTTAACACTGTCGCCTCACAGCAAGAAGGTCCAGGGTTCGATTCCCGCTTGGGGACCAGGTTTCCATGATGCCAGTTACCCAGGTGGGGTATCTCCCAGGCCTTTCTGTGTGGAGTTTGCATGTTCTCCCCGTGCTCGCAAGGGTTTCCCCCCCGATAAAATAAACCCAATGGAAAAACATGCACAACAACAGATTGCTAAAGCTGTGGCGTCCTTGACAAAGACGGACAGGAGCACTTGGATTGGTCCCCTGGCGCGGCTCACGTTGACGCCTGTCTGCTCCCGGCTGCCCTTGGGGGGAAGGACGACGGGATGGGTTAATCGCAGAGACGAATCGCATCCTACAGACAATGCATGCGTGTGTGTTCCGGTGTGTGTGTGTTGTGGATAATAGCCAATGCCAATTAAAGACCTCTGAGCAGGTCCTGCATTATAATTATATCATTATAACAATATGCGCTTCCTCCTACTGCATAGTAGTAGATAATTACTTCTCACTCAGAAAGTGGCTACTGTGTTCAGAACTCTGAATCCACATCATCAAACTCCTCATCATCAAACTCCTCCCCACTGTATTCATCTTCCTCTGAATTTACTTTAATGTCATCTTCTTTTTGCTGCGAGTGTGTCAGTGAGTTGCAACATGTGCTGGGGGGATTTTGCGCTTTCGGTAGATTTCATATCTGGCATTGTTGAGAGATGCTGATCTTCTCTGGTTGTATAGTCAGGAAGAAACTCTTCACTGTCTGTGTGATTTGTGAATCTGTAGTTCCCTCCTCTCCAATGATGTGAAGCAGATCACCAGATACTGCTGTCATGGCCTTAAGCGCAGATACCTTTCCTTTCCCACATGGATAAGAGGTGGTGTCACATCCGGAGAGAGCATGGATAGCCAGGATGGAGTGACACTGCTCACCAAGGTTTTCTACTGTCAGATTTATGTTTAGGACAGTCCCATCCCATCTCTCCATCTGTAGATGACAGGTGATGTCCCTCTTCCAGCACCAGTAGACCATCAGGACAAACACATCAGTGTCATCGCTGAGAATGCGGACTGTTTTAGCTCCACTGATGGTGGCATCCAGCATGTATGAGATCAGGGAGACATCGGCCTCGTCATGTGTGACAATGCTGTCTGCACTACCACACACTCTACATTACAGAGCAATATGGATACCGGTACATTGCCAGAATGTACATTTCGGACGGGCTGTTCACTATTCCAATGAAAACATGTATTTCCCATGTTATTGGTATCTTGACTGGAACTTGACTGGTATTTGCATTACCTTTTGGGTTTCTCTCTGCCTCAGTGCCTCAGATCTTCTATCACACAATTCTACATTAAGGAGAGCAAAAGTACCATATGAATACTCTATACAATATTTAGAATCAAACTTGATGCTTCTCTGTGTGACAAGGGATAGAGCCTGGTGACGCGAGGCTAGGTAATAATCACACATTCATGTCATTAGGGGTATAACGATTCATCAATGCATCGGAATGCATCGACTCTAATGTGACGATTCAACTGCATCGATTTGAAAATGTTAGAATCGATTATAATCGGGAAAAAAAATATCTTTAAAAAGTTTTTTTTTGTGTGTATTGTTTTTGTTGACCTATAGTCCATTCATGCTGAGTGAATCAGTTCCCCCAGCCACATTTGTGTTTTCAACATTTTTGGGGGAATTAACTGATAGAAAATTAATCGAATCGAATCGTGGTCAAATGAAGAGATTTCATGATGCATTGAATTGTTGCCTGAAGAATCGTAATCGAATCTAATCATAGTGAGGTCGAATCGTTACACCCCTACATGACATACATTGCTAACATATGCATTAACATTAGTTACCGTCAGATGGCTAACGTTAACCCTAAGAGCTAGCTTACTGTAGCTTACTGTGTAGAGCTAGCTTACTGTAGAGCTAGTTTACTGTAGTAAGCTATTAGGGTTAACATTAGCCATCTGACAGCTTGTGATCATATTATATTCAGTGTTTGTTATTGGATAGTAATAAAACCACAGTTTGTGTATCTGTTCAGGGACGTGCACAGGACTTTAGAGGGGCAAGTGCTCAAAGGCTGAAAAGGGCACTAAACTTGTGTGTATATATTAACCGAGCGAGCGTAGCGCGCAAGCGAGATTTTTAAGGGCCCTTTTCGGGCGGGGGGCCCCCTTTTTATGCTTTTTGGGGGGTTTTGGTGATAAAATATTGAATATTGAACTATAATAATCAGTGCAGGAGCTCACTTATCCTTGAAAGACACTTTTATCACTGTCTTAAAAGGCCCATACATCTCCATAAATGTTCAGGGGGGAGGGAATAAGTGCTTACCCTACAGACCCCAAGAAGTGCTGTATATTCTGTATTGTTTAATATAAATGCATTTTTTATTCCAATCCCGATTTGTATTTGAGATTCCCAAATCCCATCGGACTTGACTTCTTCGTGTCCCTCAATTAGTGTAATACCAGCATTCAACTGTATGCGCCACAGCGGTTTATATCATCATCATCATCACCACCCACGCTATGCATAAAATATATAGGTCCGCGGAGAGGCACGCTGAGGAGGCTGTGCAAACTGCAATGGAATATGGGGCATCTCTCTCTCTTTACCTAATATTTTGATTCTATCCTGACATTTTTCAGTTGGAAGGGCAGTCTGTATGCGTAACGGTTAAAAAAAAAATCTTTTAATTTTAATTTAAATTTTTTCAAAAGGGCTCTTTTTTGATGAGGCTCAAAAAGGCAGGTGCTCAAGCACCCCTTGGCCTCTATGTGTGCACGTGCCTGTATCTGTTAATATTTTCTCAACTTACTTGCATTGAAACAACAATCCTTGAAAATCAGGGGTCTGTATTTGCTGCAGCTGGAATGAGATCATGGTGCAAATTAGCCACTACTCACTTGGAAGTTTTGCATTAACGTTTAGCGCACTGAAGTCTCAGTCAAGGCTAGGAACTGGGGTTCTGAGGAAATTTTATAAGGTAACAGTTACATACAAAAATCCAGTAGAATAGTTTCTAGTTGTGGCAACAAACTGCTCCGCTGCCACGTGGACTCATGGCAGAGCTCAACTGCAGCAGTTACCCCAGTAACCAAGCATAAGCGCCTAGAGTACCCCATTAGGCGCTCTACAAATGAAAGTTATTATTATTATTATCATTCTGTTTACAATTGAACTTTTCATGAAAATGATCTAGAAATTCAGCATCTTCTGAAACATTTATGAACTGAAAATTCATAAAAAAAATGGCACCAAAATGAGTAGAAATTTGGTAAATTCCAGTAAATATTGCAATTTTGAAATAAATGTCTTCTCTTAAGTATCATAAATGGATTCAGCATCCTGAATAACCCCCAAAACAACTCCAACATTGTTGAAATTGATCAAGTAGTTTCTGAGATTTGTCCATTTAGGCGATTATGCAGATTTATGCTAATTATGCAAATAAAAAAAGTTGCCCAACATTTACAACTTAGCATCCGGCAGTTTCTGAGTGCTGGGGACCCGTACTATCCATATCCATCATAAAACGTTGGTGGTTCCGAAATTTCCGGGTTCACAATGGGGCTCTATGGGATGGCAAATAGACTAATTGTTTAGACCAGTATTGTGATATAATTTACAGCTGATCTTGCAAACTACAAGTCAGATTTGGATAAAACGTTGCTCATAGGCTGACAGCAGGCCAGGGACCTGGATTCTGGAATATTTTTCCAGATGGTCAATGACAAGTATTCTATTTGAATTAATTTCCATCATTGTCCATTATATCAAAGCAGGGTAGCCGGACCAGCACTCACAGGTTCAATGTTTTTTAATTGCAGCCTGAATCAAAAGCAGACATGTTTCGGACAATGTCCTTCTTCAGGACATTGAAGGACATTGTCAGAAACATGTCTGCTTTTGATTCAGGCTGCCATTAAAAAACATTGAACCTGTGAGTGCTGGTCCGGCTACCCTGCTTTGATATACTGAACTTTATGGGATTACAGCACCCAGTGTGAGAACTTGTGAGCGTGGTCTAACTTGACTATATACATCATTGTCCATTGAAATACATATTCAGTATGAAGTTACACCTTTTGAACGCAAAGAGGTTTATACTACACAGGTCCGTCGGTAATCAGCTCTCTGGCACCTGTTTACAACATGCCATAGTGAACCTAATGTTGTTGATATACCTATGTATTCAAATATTTATTAATTCATTGTCTATTGAAATAAGCCCCACCCCTTTCATATCTCATGAACTTATGAGAGATTTTAAAGGTTTATTCTACCCAAATATTTTTAAAGGTGTATTCCACCCACTAGTGCAATACCGTAATAATGTAATACTGTGTAATAGTGTGTAAGAGTGTTATAGTGTAATAATGTGTAATTGTTGTCATGGGGCCCATCCCATGCCCTATAAATTGTTTAACCCAGGGTAGGTTCGCTGAGCACAGATGCTCTTTTTCAGCTACGCCCTGCTTCACATTCACACAGTTCCATTCATACCTGGGAGCTGCCCAGTACAACCACAGTCTGACACCATTGGCCACTGAGCAACTCCACTCGAGCAGTTGGGGGTTAAGTGCCTTGCTCAAGGGCACTTCAGCGGCAGATTTTTCCTGCCGGTCCCGGGGATCGAACCGGCGACCTTCCGGTCACAAACTCGCTTCTCTAACCATTAGGCCACCGCGGCCCCATGGGGCCCATCCCATGCCCTATAAATAGGTTGCACATTGGCCATACACACACCACTCTTCTATTTATAATAACATCTTGCCGGCATAGAATTGTGGATAGTTGTGTATGGTTAATGGGTTATCTGAGTTGTAATTATTACCCCACCTGTCTGAAAAAGTCCACCATTATCCCTGTACCCAAAAAAATCCACGCCTGCTTGCCTCAACGACTATCGCCTTGTAGCTCTCACCTCCATAGCCATGAAGTGCTTTGAGAAGCTAGTGAAGGGCTACATCTGTTCCTCCCTCCCCAACACCTTGGACCCCCTGCAATTTGCATATCGCCCCAACAGGTCCACGGAGGACGCCATAGCCCATGTGCTGCACACAGCAGCATCACACCTGGACAAAAGGCAGGGGAACTATGTGAGAATGCTATTCATCGACTACAGCTCAGCATTCAATACCATACTCCCCTCCAAACTCGTAGCCAAGCTCAGGGACCTGGGCTTGAACTATGACCTCTGCCAGTGGGTCTTGGACTTCCTGACAGGAAGACCCCAGGTGGTGAGAGCAGGCAACTGCACCTCCTCATCCATCACTCTCAACACAGGGCCCCCCCAGGGCTGTGTTCTGAGCCCCCTCCTCTACTCGCTGTACACACATGACTGTGTGGCACAGCGGAACAACAACACAATTATCAAGTTTGCTGACGACACAGTCGTGGTGGGCCTGATCTCTGCAAACGACAAGAGGGCCTACCTGGAAGAGGTAGAGGACCTGGCGCTGTGGTGTCAGGAGAACAGCCTCTCTCTGAACGTCAGCAAAATGAAAGAGATGATTGTGGACTTTAGGAGGTCGGGGGCCAGGGACTACAGCCCCCTCAGCATTGACGGGGCACCGGTCGAGAGAGTGAACAGTTTTAAGTACCTCGGAGTCCACATATCTCCTCTACTTCCATAGGCGCCTAAGGAAGTTCAAAGTGAGTCAGAAGATCCTTAAGAACTTCTACTCGTGCACAATAGAGAGCATCCTGACTGGTAACATCACCTCCTGGTTTGGGAATAGCACCGCACAAGACCGCAGCAGACTACAGAGAGTGGCCCATTCAGCCGAACGCACAATTGGAGGTGGGCTTCCCACTCTCCAGGACATTTATAACAAGCGTTGCAGGGCCAAGGCTAAGTGAATAATCAAAGACTCTAGTCACCCAAACAACTGCCATTTTGAACTGCTGCGGTCAGGCAAGCGCTACCGGAGTCTCATGGCCAGTACAGAGAGACTCAGAAGGAGCTTCTATCCCCAGACCATCAGGATGCTCAATGACAATGACACTATCTACACTCACTGCACACACATCCACTGTACACACTCACTTTAAACAAACACTCACCTTACCACTCACTTTATTCACTTTAGACACTTTAACACACTTTATATTTATCTATTATTAAAGAGATTTGCACTACATTCATACCTCATTTGCACTTTACCCTAAGTTTTGTACCTCATCTCATTTCTGCATTGTACCTCACTGTTATTCATTTTACTCTGTATTGTATATTGTATATATGTATATTGACTGAATATTCCTTTACTTACTTTTTACTTACTTAACTTTTTTTTACATACTTTTTTTTACTGTATGTAGCACACTCTCAGGGGCTCATACATAAACAAGCATTTCATCATAAAGTATTCTGTATTTTATTATGACAAATAAACAAACTTTAACTTGAAACTTAACATTCTTAATTGATTTAGTCCTGGTCCCCACATGTGGTCATGCTAGCCAAACATTTAGCTTAGGCCTTTGTCATTGTTTGTATCTTACATGTATGCTGCTAAAGCCCATGCACATGTAACCCAGGTTTCAGATTCATAACTATTTAGTATAAGAACATAAACAGTTAATGCTATTTGGTTATATGTATATTCATGTGAGGTTAACAACGTTTTGACCAAATCCTTTGTATAGCCTCACTGCCCCTTTAAGTTATCTCAGAACGCTAGTAGGTAGCAGTTCGCGCCTTACGCCAGATGAGATCAGAGATTGACGGAGATTGACGCAGATACTGAATACTGATATAACCGGCATGAACTAGCACCATGATAATAGTTATAAACAGTCATAAAAGATTCCCCATTTACAAAACCGAAGAGGTTGTTGCCGTTAAAGAACATACCACTTCCCAAGACGGTTTTGGTGAGTTTCATCAATATTGTGCGGTTTCATTGTAGAATGTGTAATATCGCTAGCTCAATGCTAACCGGCTAACAACGTTATCCACCCGACATGAGCTGCGTCGGCAAACTGTATTGCTAGCTAACAATGTAGCTTTACCACGAGTCATGCTAGCGAAGCTCCAAGCTCAATTTGGTTAAATGAAAACTAGAAACCATTTCAGAAGTATTTATAATTGTATTGATATGCTGTATGATAAGAACATGGTCTATATACATTTTGGTTGCTTTTGAGAGTTTAATATGGAATGTGTGGAATGTTTCCACGTGCTATGGCACTATAGCCTACTTTAGCTTAGCATAGCCAAAAGTAGCCTAATTGATTATCTATTCTAAAGCAATGAAAGATGATGAAGCAATGAAAGATGATAAATAGCTTTTATTTTCTGCGTGGCCTGTTATGCAGGCCAGGTTTTCTACCCCCCGTTTTTCTACCCCCTGTTCTACCTGACCCCAGACCCCCCTCAACAACACAGTACCTGACCCCAGACGCCCCTCAACAACACAGCACCTGACCCCAGACCCCCCCTCAACAACACAGTACCTGACCCCAGACCGCCCCTCAACAACACAGCACCTGACCCTGGACCCCCCCTCAACAACACAGCACCTGACCCCAGACCCCCCCTCAACAACACAGCACCTGACCCCAGACCCCCCCTCAACAACACAGCACCTGACCCCAGACCCCCCTCAAGAACACAGCACTTGACCCTTGACCCCCCCTCAACAACACAGCACCTGACCCCAGAACCCCCCTCAACCCCCCTCACTCTGCTCCAATCTGGCCAGAAACCGATCCTTGATTTGAAAGAGCGACACCATGGAGGGAGTTTCCTCTGCCAGCAGTGTCCTCAACGCGTGAATATTAAAGGCAACCAACTTGTGTTCAGCTTTTCGTTCAGCGTTTCTCTGATTGGCCACACGGCCACGTGACCGACCGCCCGCCCCCTTTTGCCGCGAGCGCGGCAGAGGTCCCAAATGAAATGAATGAAGCGCGGAGCATAATGTATAATGTTATTTCGCGGAGCATAATGTATAATGTTATTTCGCGTTTGTAACGTCATAACATCAGTGGAGGCTGCTGACTGATTAATAATAAGCTCTCTTTTTACACCCATGGGCCATGTGGAACACCTTTCTAAAAAGTTGAAAGTAAAAATATGTATAGAAACAAATCATGCTTTTCTGCTGCCAGTAAGAAGACCATTGTACAATAATCCACAATTATGTCTGTATTTGATTATGGTGAAATTATGTACATGCATGCCTCTCCCTCCACCTGAAAGCCCATCCACGCTGTGTATCATAGAGCACTGGGTTTTATCACTGGAGATACATTTCTCACTCACCATTGTATTTTATATTACGTTACGAGTTAATCAGTCAGCAGCCTCCACTGATGTTATGGCGTTACAAACGCGAAATAACATTATACATTATGCTCCGCGAAATAAAGAGAGCTTATTATTAATCAGTCAGCAGCCTCCACTGATGTTATGACGTTACAAACGCGAAATAACATTATACATTATGCTCCGCGAAATAAAGAGAGTTTATTATTAATCAGTCAGCAGCCTCCACTGATGTTATGACGTTACAAACGCGAAATAACATTATACATTATGCTCCGCGAAATAACATTATACATTATGCTCCGCGCTTCATTCATTTCATTTGGGACCTCTGTCGCTTGCAGGGACCTCTGCCGCGCTCGCGGAAAAAGGGGGCGGGGCGTAGTGGCCAATCAGAGAAAAGCTGAACACAAGTTGGTTGCCTTTAATATTCACGCGTCCTCAACAGACGGCACTAAGGCCATGGTTAGACTAGGTGTTTTTGTTTTCGTTTTGTTGCTGAATGAATACGTTTGCTGTCCCTGTTAAATAGAAATGCAGTTTTGGCAGGAAAACGCATTGCCCTACTGACAACGCTGAAATTGTGTTTCCGTTTTGGAAAAACGCCAAAACTCGCCGACAACGTGTCGTGTAATCTGCGCGGAGCCGTTTTGCCCAATGCCCATGCGCAGTAGAGACCAAGGCCAAATCCTCCGCCTCCCAACATGCATGTCAACAAACCAGCAGCCACGCAAGAGTCGATTGCATGAGCAGCTCAGAGCTCCTCTTTCAACATAACAAGCATTAAACAAAATGGCCCAGTCATCTATTCACTTTTGTTTAATACATGAGGCGTTGTCTCTAATGTTATCTAGCTACTGATAGCTCCTTATACCATAATTTTGTGCTGGCTGGCTAACGTGAGCTAACGTTAGCTACCTACCGTAGCTACCTAGCTACCAGATCCTGTTAGCTCAGAGCCCCTCTTTCAACATAACAAGCATTAAACAAAATGGCCCAGTCATCTATTCACTTTTGTTTAATACATGAGGCGTTGTCTCTAATGTTATCTAGCTACTGATAGCTCCCGATATCATCAGTTTGGTGCTGGCTGGCTAACTAACGTGAGCTAACGTTAGCTGCTAGCCACAATGCTATACTGTTATACTGGCATATTCCATTCACGTTAGCATGTAAGCTAACAAAATCGGCGCTGATGAGCCTAAACTCCGCTTTTGGTGTTCAATTGTGTTGATGTTAGTTTTGTTTCATCAACAAATGAGAGGCAGAACACACAGTGAATGTATCCGTTTTGTTTATTGCACGTTCTTTGTAGGGCTGGGCGATATGGCCTCTAAATGATATCGCGATATTTCTTGGCCATATCACAATACACGATATATATCGCGATATTTTGACATTTCCTCTAAAGCACTTAAAAATGCTTGATTTAACCCTTTGATGCATACAGTCACGCCAATATGATGATTATAATAAGTCCCTGCAAAATATGTTTGCATTATTAAACCATGAAGATGCTTTAAAAAATTATTAAATGAAAATGTACTAAGAGTAGTCTACTGACACACTAATAAAAAAAAGTATTTACATCTAAGACAATTTATATAAAAACTATTGGGTGCCTAAGACTTTTTCTATCCACTTTAGCCAAACACACACACATATATATATATACACACACTACTGTGAGAAAATAATAATCACACACAAATGGATAATGGCTTATAGCAGACTTAATGATTTTAGAATATTTCAGATAATGAAATGAAATGTTTATATCATCAACTATCCAGTTAGTATTTATACTGTAACGTTTGGCTACTTTAAATCATTGAATGTAGAGAGAGAGAGAGAGAGAGAGAGAGAGAGAGAGAGAGAGAGAGAGAGCGCGCGTTTGCGTTTTGAGCGTATAAGCTGCCGTAGGCAATGATGTCACACTCGAATGTAAACACAGGAAGTTGAACACACAGAGATTGAAACTGGATGCAAGAAACGAATAACCAATAAATATGAAGTTATCTTTAAACCTCTGTTGTTAAGCGTCGTCAATATAACCCACCCCCTTTTCTCACGAATGGAACTAGTGTCGTAGAGTGCGCTTTGAGCGCTTCCAGGGTTAGCAGCTAAGAGCTAACGCTAGTTAGCTTAGCCTATTTATGGTTTAACTTAGCAGCTAACGTTAGCCGATTGCTCGTCGCGTCAATTATATTACATGTCATTGAAGGTCCGCGCTGGTCTGTGTAATGAAATTACAATTGCATGTAATTTAAGGTCCGTGCTGGTCTGTCTATAATGAAATGAGAGGAACGCTCTGCACTAAAGCAAGTCTCATATCAGCCGCGACCTGACAACATATACTCGATGTTCACGATATAGTAATTTACTACATCTCACGTAGAACAAGCCGCGATACATCGAGTATACTCGATATATCGCCCAGCCATAGTTCTTTGCTGAAAAATAAGTGCTGCATTGGCTAAATAGCCGGAGGCATTTAAAGATGGCGGCTTGTTGACATTTCTTTGCAGGAAGTGTATTGGCACATTCAAGTTCTGATTGGTTGAAAATTGCCTTCATGTTCGCCACCTACTGCCACCTACTGCTTTGGCATTGTACTACATCACTGTGCTCAGGAGGCAAAACGAAAGTGCTCAGGTTGCAAAACGAATGTCTAACTCGGCTGCCACTACGTTGCGACCTGGAAAAGCGAAACTCATCCTGAAAACGAAACGAAAACACCCTAGGTGTAACCGACGCCTAAGTGACCTATCTTAACTCATTCCCTGCCAACAACGATTTTATACGTGTTTGTCCGCCAATCGTTGAACGCAACCACGTATATACGTTATTTGATCGTTATTTCTTTTATTTGCAATTTCCATTCATATCCATCCAGGGAGCCTGGTGTTACCATAGGGAATGAGTCTGAGATCGCAAAAGTCCAATACCGCCGCCTAGAGGGCTGCGGCCGGTGTTGCACTTCCTTTGAGACTCTGTGTATGGGGCTGTGCGTCGATGAAATGCCTCCGGACGGACTTTTCTAGTAAACTGAACCAAGGGCTTCACCCGATCGCATTGAATAGTTTTCGGGACCCCCAATTCATTATGCTGTGGTGGTTTATGCCAAATGGACATACAATCTACCAGATGGCAATCAAATTATTGGAATATTCTTTTTGGAATCCCACCGGCCACAGGTAAGAACAATTTAATGTCAATTTCAGCTTTTTTCAGCTGTGCCTTGTTTTCATAGCCATCGCCCTGATCAGCGTATGTGGACTAACGAATGCCGTTATTGACAATCAATTAATCAGAAACGACCCCCCCCCCCTTTCATGCATTCATGATGGAACATAATATACCGATCATATCCATTTGAATTTTTTATTGTAGCGTGTATAGGGACGAAATGTCAATGGATTAAGTATAATATACGTTGCAGGCTATTACTAGCCTCCGCTCTAAAACCATACTTATATTCACCACGGTATAAAACGGAAATGTATGGATGGAATTTCTTTTTTTCCCCCACATCTTGAACGATAGATACTCGATGTCAAATGGGCGATAGTATTGCATCCATAGCTATAATATAGAGAATATAGTTATAGCCCTGCAAACAAGGTGACCAACTCCATTGGTTTAATGCGTGGCAGCACATAGCCATATCCCGTTCCCAGCGTGGCAGAGAAAGAGTTAACCCTTTCACTACCACACCACAGAAGGTTAACCCTTTCACTACCACACTACAGATGGTTAACCGGCACTAAATGTAGTTAGATAGAACCGTATCTTGGAAGGGGAAATGTTAAATCCAATGCCAAGATTATATTCTTCTGTGCTAAAGATCTTATAAGATACATAGTTTATTACTATTGAAATGGATAACTAAACATGTGAAATGGATAACTAAACATGTGAGATGGATAACTAAACAGAAGGCAGCTCAGAAATCCCTGCCTCCTTCTGTGCAGTGGACGATATGTAGCACATGGGCCTTTTAACTTCTTGACTTCCCGCTGGCAAACTAAACCTCGCTGTCATTATTGTTATGAGTGTGAGGAATGGCCATAGAGCCTCGCTAGCTGGCAAAGGGCCAACAGGGACTGTAGCAGGATGTCCATCTCCAGTCTGGAAGGGACCCAGCAGTCCCAGTTGTATAAAGACAGAACAACACTTACAGTGATTTGTAGGCGGAACAAAACCCTAAATTATAACAGGATATGTATAATGCACTTGCCATAGTAAGCAGGGACGGACTGGGACAATAATTCAGACTGGGAGTTATACCCCACCCAGGCCACCTTGCATGTGTACACGACAAATACACACACACACACACACACACACACACACACACACACACACACACACACACACACACACACACACACACACACACACACACACACACACACACACACACACACACACACACACCCCACCTCCAATGTACAGCCCCACCCAACCCCACCCCACCTACCCAACCTCCTCCAATGTACAGTTTCTATGTCAAATGTATATACACTCTTTTTCTGGATTTCTTTGTATCACAAACAGTACTGTATTTGCAAATCTGGTATGTCATAAATGTATAGATGTAGCAGTACTGTCTATCTGTATGTCGTGTGTGTCATATGATGAATTGAAAATGGGGGACCCTGATGTAAACAAGACGAAAGTCTTTCTCTGGTTTTTTTATAAATGTTTTTATTTTCAATTTTCAACATAGAACAAGACATCACAATACAATACCATTAACAATAATAAAAATAATGACACTAACAACAGTAATAACATCACAAGACAGGCAAACAAAAAAGAAAAAAGACAATAAAAATTAAATAAGGAAATGACAATAGAAAATAAAATAAATAAAATAAAATAAGTGTGGCTTTCACGTGTGCGCATTATCTCGTGTGCTATATATATGTGTGTTCTACCTACCCATATGTGCGTGTGCTTTACCTATGTATATGTTTTATGTGTACATGCATATGTGTGTTGTGAACGTGTGCATATGACCGTGTATTCCCTAGTAGCCCAGAGTGCATGTACAGTACTACTGCAGCCAAGAGGACACGTACAGTATCAATGTAGTCAAGTGGGCATGTACAGTATTATTGTAGTCAAGAGGGCATGTACAGTATCACTGTAGTCAAGTGGGCATGTACCGCATTACTGTAGTCAAAGGTATATGTACAGCATTACTGTAGTCAAGAGAACATGTACCGCACTACTGTAGCCAAGAGGACATGTACAGTATCATTGTAGTCAAGTGGGCATGTACAGTACTACTGTAGTCAAGTGGATATGTACAGTATTACTGTAGTCAAGGGTACATGTACAGCACTACTGTAGTCAAGAGAACATGTACAGTATTACCGCAGTCAAGAGAACATGTATAGTACCACTGTAGTCAATAGGACATGTACAGTATTTACAATGCCAGTACCGTCAGACAAACAAGGCAGCAGTGGGAGGTTACTGGTAATGGGGAAATCCGGCGAGTACAGTGGTGGATAGTGCAGGCCCAATATGTGACAGATAGGGGTCCCAGATCTCATAAAAAGTGTCCAACTTGGAATGCAGCATACACGTAATATATTCACAGGGGATACATTCCATTATGATATTGTGCCATGACCTTATTGACGGGACCTCGTCCTTGATCCAAAACAATAGGATGTTCTTTCTAGCAGCAAATGTCAACAAATTGAACAGTCTCTTATGCTTGGAATTGGTAACATGAATATCTGGGAGGCCCAGCAAAAGGCAGAGGCGATCCAGCTCGATGGGGGTGTGAAATATGTCAGACAGTTCTTCTACAACGTCGTACCAGTAGCTCTGTAGTTTTACACAGGTCCAAAAACAGTGGACGTGATTACCAATCTCTATCTTGCATTTAAAGCAAAGTGGGGACGTATTGGGATCCATTTTACTTTTACGGGCGGGGGTAATATGAATGCGATGCAATATTCTAATTTGGATGGCCTTGGTGCGGTTACAAACCGAGATTTTTTTTGCGTAGGTCCACGTATCCTGCCAGTCTGCATCTGTGATTTCTATGTCCAAATCCTCTTCCCAGGACTGTTTAGTAACATAGGAAGATAAAGATGAATTAAGGTTCAGAGTACTATAGAAGATAGATATTTGTTTTTTGGGGATCTGCAAGGAGAGGGCTTTCTCCACCTGCGAGGTGGAGATGTCAGTTAAAAGTGAGGTGTCCTTGGTGATAAACTGCCTAATTTGTAGGTACCTAAAAAATTCCGCTTTCAATAGGCCATATCGCTGCTGCAGCTGTGTAAAGGACATTAGGGTCCGGCCATCAAACAGGTGGCCAAGATCGGTTATGCCCTGCCTATACCAGGTCTTGAAGCCACCGCCGATTTGGTCTGGCTTAAAGTCAGGATTGCCTACAATCGGGGTAAGAGGAGAGGTCAGCTTGGCTCGGCCCTCCACCTTACGGACAGTCTTCCAGGCCTTGACGGAACATAATGTGATGGGGTTGGAGCACATCTTCCTCACAGACCTAAAGTCTTTGATAAATAGTAGGTTCCACAGGGGGGACTTAGATTGCGAGGATTCAACGTCCAGCCATATTGACAGTGGGTCTGATCTGAACCAGCCGACCAGCACCCTAAGGTGTGCCGCCAGCTGGTAGTGTCTAATATTAGGTAGGTCTAGACCCCCATCTTCACTATCCATCTGTAATTTGGCCATTTTCAGACGCGGTTTCTTCCCATTCCAAATGAATGAGCTTAGCCAGCCTGCCAGCACCTTGATAACCTTGTTTGCCAGCAGCACTGGGATCATTTGGAGAGGGTACAACAGTCTGGGGAGTACGTTCATCTTGACGAGGGCAATCCTACCCAGCCAGGAGATCGGTAAAGGGGCTCATCTAACTAAGTCTGCCCTTATGGTGTCTAAAAGAGGCGGAAAATTGGCCTTAGCCAACGTATCATAGGTGGGTGTCACAAATACTCCTAAGTAAACGAAGCCGGAGGGCGACCAGCGAAATGGGAAGGGCTCGGGCAGTATCGGGATAGATTTGAGTGTCCCAAGTGGCATTGCTTCGGATTTGGAAAAGTTTATTTTGTACCCCGAGAAGGTTCCAAATGTGGAGATCATGCGGGTTAGACATGGAATTGAAGAGTCATGCTTAGACACAAAGATCAGCACGTCGTCCGCGTAAAGAGTGATTTTGTGCTCCCTCCCGCCCATTCTAATACCTGAGATCTCGGCTGACTGCCTTACGGCCTGTGCGAGTGGTTCTATGGCCATGTCGAATAGTAAAGGGCTAAGAGGATCCCCCTGGGGGTTCCCCCGCTGCAGAGGAAAGTTGCTAGACCTAAGTCCATTAGTCAGGACCGCCGACATCCGCGAGTTGTAAAGAACCTTGACCCAGTCAATAAAGGTGTCACCTAAGCCAAATTCAGCGAGGGTTAAAAATAGATACGGCCATTCTACACGGTCAAATGCCTTCTCCGCGTCGAGAGACAGAACCACCGCGGGGTGGTCTGTCTCACGAGTCATTTGGATGATATTGAGGAGCCGTCTCATGTTGTCGGTAGAGTTCCTACCCTTAATAAAACCGGTCTGATCCTCGTTAATAATAAAAGGGAGTACTTTTTCCAGGCGCATGGACAGGATCTTGGAAAGCAACTTTTGGTCCGAATTGAGTAGGGCTATAGGCGCACTCCTCAGGGCATTTACCCTTCTTAAGGAGAAGGCAGATATTAGCTTCCCGTAGAGACTGGGGCAGTATCCCCACCTCAGCGGAGTGATTAAGCATTGCCAGCAGGGTATCTAATAGAATATGACCGAACTCTTTATAAAACTCGCATCCGAAACCGTCCGGGCCCGGAGCCTTACCAGATGGCATAGCCTTAAGGGCGCCCAGAGCTTCTTCCTTCGTAATTGGGGTGTTAAGGAGCAAGTTCTGATCTTTCGATACCTTAGGGAGGTGTAATTCAGCGAAGAAGGCCTGCATGTCAGAGAGAGCACCATCGGGTCGCTCGGTCCTATAGAGTTGGGCATAGAAAGAGGCAAACTCTTTGTTAATAGTTTTGGTGTCAAAGGACCTGACCCCGTTGGAGTCAGAGATTGAGGCTATTACTTGGGTGTCAGCCCTTTTTTTTGCCAAGTTAGCCAGGCACCTACCCGGCTTGTCACCGTGTTCGTACATTCTCTGTTTGGCAAATTTAAGAGAATATTCGGCGTCCTGGATCAGAAGAGTGTTTAGCGCCGCTCTGGTGGCCGTAAGCTCCATAAGCACAGCCGGGGCTGGGTTTGAAACATGCTGATTTTCAAGGTCGGCTAGTTTGGATTCAAGAAGTTTACATTGTTCATTTTTCTTGCGCTTCTTGGATGATACATAAGATATAATCAGTCCACGAGAAAAGACCTTAGATGTTTCCCAGAGTAGAGACGGGTTATCCGTAGAGCGAAGGTTAATTGAGTAGAACATTTTAAATTCCGATTCGAAATAGGAGACAAATATATCATCTTTGAGGAGGTATGGGTTGAGGCGCCAACTCCTCGACAGCGCTCTCTCTTCTGACAGGGAGTAGACCAGGTATATAGGGGCGTGATCCGATAGAACGATGCTTCCGATTGTGCAGGACGATACTAGAAAGAGCTTAGAGGAAGGGATGAAGAAATAGTCTATTCTACTGTTGCTCTTGTGTGGGCCGCTAAAAAAGGTGAACTTCAGTTCGGATGGGCAAAGGGTTCTCCAGACATCTGAGTATCCAGTGTCTTCGCATAGGGAGGTGAGCATCTTTGCTTGCCTAGAGGGGGGAGCCAGACTGGGTGGGAGTTTGTCAAGAGACGGTATGAGGTGACAATTAAAGTCTCCGCCCACAAAGGTGTTCTCAGAGGCCAGGCCATTAAATTCAGCAAATATCTTGGATAGAAAGTCAGGGGAATAGCCTGGGGGACAGTATACATTCATAAATGTCATTTCTTTACCCTTAAGAACCCCTTTGATAATCACATAGCGACCTTGGCTATCCACAGAGGAAGTTATAAGTCTAAAGGGGAGATTTTTATTGATCAATATGGCCACGCCCCTACTAAACGTAGAATAGTTTGTAGCAAAGACCTGTCCTACCCAGCTCTTTTGGAGTTTAGCAGTGTCGTTGGGCCCCATATGAGTTTCTTGTAAAAAAGCAATCGACACATTCTCCCTCCTTAAAAAGGTCAGAATCGCCTTCCTCTTAGCCAACCTCTGCAGGCCTCGAACATTCCAGGAGCAGAGCTTGAAGCTCTCAGAGTTAGCCGTAGCCATAGAACATTGAAGGGCGTGTAGGTGGGGCAGACCTGGGCAAGCCTGTGGGCATGTAGAATTCACTTAACTTAAACACTATGCACACGTATTTCGAGCCATACATAAAACATATAATAATGACATAAAAAACATATAAATGTGTGGGACCGGTGGGTCTTTCCCCAACATCACAGGGACTCACCAACATTTCCAGAGACTTCAAACCTACCACTCGTAGAACCATCTCCGTGGCCAACTGCCACATTTCCCTGTATACAAAAGTGCCTCAGAGTGTAAAGCAAACAAGAAAAAATCAAATTGAACCATAAGCCAATAGTAAGGTCAACGGCTGGAACCCAGAACTGTCGGTAAAAAAAGGGGGGGGGGGGTGTATCTGCCAGGCATGCTGCGACAAAACAGGAGCGCAGTACCTCTACCAGGCCGGGAGGGGGCGATACCCTGTCCACGAGACTGTTATCTCCCCTGACGCTGGTTCGACCCTACACAGTTATGCCTCCCCACCAGAGGAGGGCGCTGTGCCGGGGGCCGCCCGCCGCTCCCGCGAGCACATTGTCAGCAGCAAACATTAATGGGAGCCATGCGGGTTGCATGAACCGGTTGAGAGTCAAACAGGTGGCGCAGCCACGAGACCCCATCTCGCTCGACGTGTAATCAACAGTAAATGCATCCCGGTGGCAATGATCAAAAACATGGCCGGGAGCTGGTATATCGCGCAGAAGTTATAAGCGTGGCAGAAATATCCGAAACAGAATAGAATAGGTCCCGCTCCTTCCGAAACGTTAACAGTTAGCAACCTAGCCCGTGGCTATAGTCGTGCAACAGTACAACAGTCATATACAACATACTTGTCCCCCTCCTCCCCTTATGTCAGATAGCGAGAGAAAAATAAAAAGATAACTTTCCAGGCGAGGCCTAATGTCAAGTATTCATCCATACTCACATATGTAATAAGATATCAAAAGCGACCCCTTTCTGTGTGATAGCCGTAGCAGTATGCTAACGGTCCATCGCTACTACCACGTCAGGATCTGATGAGGCCGGTGTCGGGTCCGCGTTCAGCTCCGGTGGAGCCAGCGTCGGGTCCGCGTCTTGCCCCGGTGAAGCTGGTGTCGGGTCCGCGTCTCGCCCCGGTGGAGCCAGCGTCAGGCCCACGTCTCGCCCTGGTGAAGCCAGTGTTGGGTCCGCGTCTCGCCCCGGTGGAGCCAGCGTCATGCCCGCGTCTCGCCCTGGTGAAGCCGGTGTCGGGTCTGCGTCCCGCCCTGGCGAAACCGGTGTCGAGGTCCCTCTGGGCCGGGTCCTCAGGAAGTCCACGGCGTCCATGGGCGATGGTAGATGCAGCCTGCCCTCCTTGGTTCGGATGATTAGCCTCGCAGGGAACTGGAGCGATGGTTTAAATCCGCGCTTGTACAGGGGCCCCATGACATCTCGGTATTGTGATCGTTGCTCGACCACCTCGGGGGGATAATCTTCGAAGATAGAGGCTATGGTTAGACTAGTGTATTCCTGGCGTTTTTTTATACGTTTTTGACGACGTTTCATGTCCTATCTACACAGAAACGCGTTTTTTGGCGTTTTTTTGTGGATACGGCTGAAACGCAAAATTGTGTTTGCGTTTGGAGATACGCAAAAAAACGAGTCGACAAACAGCGTGTAGTCAGCACGCTAGCCGTTGTTGCGAAAACGCCCATGCGCAGTAGATACCATCTGCGTGCCCTTCCGGTGACAGCAGAGTGTGTGTGTGTGTGTGTGTTTGGGACAGAGCTCCGTGTCCCAAATAGCTTCAGCTACCATGTGTTGTCAAGTTATTGTTATAAGGACCCCAGTCCAAGCTACAACAGTCTGCATTCCCTTAACAATTGTTTGTATTGAGCCGTATTGTATTGTACCCATATGCAATATGTTAAATAAAGTTTACATCCATTCATTCTGCTAGCATTACCGATGGCATGAGCAGCTGGCTAACGTGAGCTATCAGGATTCAGACCCTGTTAGCTCAGAGTTCCTCTTTCAACTTAAGAAGCATTAAACAAAATGGCCCAGTCATCTATTCACCTTTGTTTAATACACACAGCGTTGTCTCTAATGTTATCTAACTACTGATAGCTCGCGATATCATCAGTTTTGATGCTGGCTAAGTAGCGTGAGCTAACGTTAGCTTCTAGCCACAATGCTATATTGTTATAATGGCATACTCCATTGACGTTAGCATGCAGCTAACAATGCTACAATGCTACCGATCGTTTTTTAGCCTAAACTATCCGCTCTTGGTGGTCACTTGTGTTGATGTTAGTTTTGTTTCATCAACAAATGACAGGCAGAACACACAGTGAATGTATCCGTTTTGTTTATTGCACTTTTATTAGGCTTTGCTGAAAAAAGAATTGCTGCATTGAGCAAGATGGTGGCGCGGCATAGGCGCCTGCCTTATTGACATTTTGCTGGAGCTTCCAGGAAGTGTATTGGCACATTCGTTCTGATTGGTTGAAATTGCCTTCATGTTTGCCACCTACTGCCACCTACTGCTTTGGCAGTGTACTACATCAGTGTGCTCTGGTGACAAAAACGAAAAAAAAACGAAAGTGTGACTCGAGGCGCATGACGTCGCGGCGATACGCGGCGATGCATATAAGAAAACAATACGAAGATGATACGAAAGGTGTAACCTCAGCCAGAGACTGGTTTCCCTCTGTATGTCAGATTCCCTCTCCTCTTGTGAGCTTCCAGGATAATAGTCTCTTTGATCTTGTAGTGATGTAAGCGGGCAATTACGGCCCTAGGCCTGGAGCCTGGTGCTGGTCTGGGTGTTAGCGTCCTGTGGCATCGGTCAAGCTCCGGTGGTGTAGCGAGGACATCTTTCCCCATGATTTCCACCAGGACCTCCGCGAAAAAGACACTGGGACGGTTGCTGTGCAGGGATTCGTCCAGGCCCAGGATGCGTATGTTAGAACGCCGACTACGTGACTCAACATCAATTAGCTTGTTTCTTAGCTTGTCGATGACTATATCCTGAGCTGTGCATCTTACTTCCAGCTCCGCCATCCTATCCGACCACCTATCCATGCCGCCCTCCACGGAGGTCAAGCGTTGGGTATGGTCTGCGATCTCCTGCTGGAAGCCGTCGAGTCTAGACTCGAGCGAGGCAGCAAACGTTCTGAACTCCGTGGTGAAGGCTTGTTTGAGCTCCTCCATTAGCTTAGCCATGGGCTCCACAGGGGCGGCCTCGCTTCTCAAGACTCGTGCAGTCATCACGCTCGTTATTCTTTTCCTTTTTGGGTCGAATAGTACAGTCTTAGGATGTTGTATATTAGTGGTTCAATCATCTTGAAAAAAAAAAAAAGGGCTTTTTAAAGTAAAATAAAAGTTCGGGAGCGGCAGCGTGGCTCAGAGACGTTCACATCCTTCCGACCCGGAACCGGAACCAACAATTGTATGTATTGAGCTGTACTGTACTGTACCCATTCTGCAATCTGTTAATAAACTTTTCAATCAATCAATCAAAACACACACACACACACACACCTACACACACACACACACACACACACACACACACACACACACACACACACACACACACACACACACACACACACACACACACACACACACACACACACACACACACACACACACACACACACACACACACACACACACACACACACACACACACACACACACACACACACACACACACACACACACACACACACACACACACAGGAGTCTTCAACAGTGTCTTCTGGATGGGCCTCTCCAGGTGAATGGGTTTGGAGATACACTTTCCCTTTTTATCCAGGTTTGAGTCGCTGATAAGCAACTTGAGTTTTTTCACTTTTCTGTCCTTTCCTGGGTACACTTCCATAAACTTTCCTGGGTACACTTCCATAACCTTTCCTGGGTACACTTCTATAACCTTTCCTGGGTACACATCCATAACATTTCCTGGGTACACTTCCATAACCTTTCCTGGGTACACTTCCATAACGAAGGTTATCCTATAACCCTAGTTATATGAGTAATAGCGAGCGCTCTGCTCTTAGTGGGATATTCCTCTGTCACCTACTGTGACCTTGAAAGTTTCCTGCCACAATGCACCTACACTTGCCACGCCCACTTCCGCCCCATGTATTTAAGCGAGGGGTGTGACCGTACTTCTGCTCTTCCCTAGTCTTGACCGTTATTCGGAAAGACAATTAGGGGCCCTCAGTGAGTGAGAGCAGAGCGCTTGCTATTACTCATATAACTAGGGTTATAGGATAACCTTTGTTATATTTTGTAATAGCTCTGCGCTCTGCTCTTAGTGGGACACAAGAGCGGAGCAGGGCGGAGAGCCCGACAAATGCACCCGCTGAGGTCCCCTACAACCATCAGAACACCGGGGAGGGTCCTGGCCCCCCCACCCCCCCTAGTGAGGGGTGGGGGAGGGGACAGGACACCGACTGTGCGAAAGAGGGGACAGCACCCAACAAACGCACAGGGTGAGCAGACCACGGGACAGAAGGGCCCGCGACTACCCGCCTGCGCGCCCTGCCCGCTACCAGGGAACGTACGTGAAAACATAAGCCTGTGTTACCACTTCCACACCTCGTGGGCAAAGCCGTAGTAGCGGGGCGCGAAGGAGGTCCCAGCCCCAGGCCACTCAAGGCAGGCTTACCACCAAGTCCAGGGGCCAGGACCCGACAAAAAGGACCTGGTGAGGTCAATGAAGACTGAGCCGGCGAGCGAAAGCGAGAGTGAATCCAACGATGACGTCGCCTAGCTAACCCGCACTGTCCGCTTCCATTCATTGTGCTAAGCTAGGCTAATAATAATAACAACTTTGGAGAAGTCAGCAAGATAGCTTTCTACCGAATGGGTCAATGAATGAATGACGCTAGAAATAAATAACGCCTACATGCTGGCTGTGTGTGTGTGTGCGTCGAAGAGGAATTCCCCCGCTCCCTCCATATAATCCTCAGTTTCCATTGGATGCAATGGAGAGGCAACAGGGGAACCCCCCCTCGGGGCCAGCTGTTCCGCAGAACCGAACGCCTCCGGTCCTGCGTACTGAACACTGCCGGCAGACAACCCGCCCCCGCTGCTCACCGCCACGTGACGGGAGCGAGCAGAAGCAGAGAGTTTGTGCCGCAAGTCGTCACCCACCAAAGAGACCGTCAGACCAGCCGACTGTCTCTCGGTGGGGACGCTGGAGCCGGAAGGCCACCTCACTGGGAAGGGGCGCTGGACAGCTGCCGGGCGGCGCACACCCAGCTCTGCGTGCCGCTGGGGCTCACCTTCCTGCCACAAACGTGGAGTCAGGGAACCCCTGCAGCACACGGAGGAGGTTGTGACAGTTAACCGCTGGTGGAGGCCTGAGTGGTAGTTCCCAGGTCCCGGTGGTGATGTCATTTTCCAAGGAAAAAAACAGCAACACAAAAACTAAACTAAATCTAAAGCTAACAATTTCTTCACGCTTCTGAGGTGTGCCTGTAGCAACGGACTTCCGAGAAGTGAAAGATAAGGGAAGAGCAGAAGTACGGTCACACCCCTCGCTTAAATACATGGGCGGAAGTGGGCATGGTCGGACTGTGTAGGTGCATTTGGCAGGAAACTTTCAAGGTCACAGTAGGTGACAGGGGAATATCCCACTGAGAGCAGAGCGCAGAGCTATTACGAAATATAACCTTTGCCAAAGTCCAATGGTTCCGTGGTGTAGCATCATCTTTCAGAAGAATGACACCATTGACCTTTACATTTTCTGCTGTCGTTGATCCACTTCTGTCTGTGTTAGAGATGCAGGTGCTACTCCTACTTCTGTCTGTGTTGGAGATGCAGGTGCTACTCCTACTTCTGTCTGTGTTGGAGATGCAGGTGGTACTCCTACTTCTGTCTGTGTTAGAGATGCAGGTGCTACTCCTACTTCTGTCTGTGTTAGAGATGCAGGTGGTACTCCTACTTCTGTCTGTGTTAGAGATGCAGGTGCTACTCCTACTTCTGTCTGTGTTAGAGATGCAGGTGCTACTCCTACTTCTGTCTGTGTTAGAGATGCAGGTGGTACTCCTACTTCTGTCTGTGTTAGAGATGCAGGTGGTACTCCTACTTCTGTCTGTGTTAGAGATGCAGGTGCTACTCCTACTTCTGTCTGTGTTGGAGATGCAGGTGGTACTCCTACTTCTGTCTGTGTTGGAGATGCAGGTGGTACTCCTACTTCTGTCTGTGTTAGAGATGCAGGTGCTACTCCTACTTCTGTCTGTGTTAGAGATGCAGGTGCTACTCCTACTTCTGTCTGTGTTAGAGATGCAGGTGGTACTCCTACTTCTGTCTGTGTTGGAGATGCAGGTGGTACTCCTACTTCTGTCTGTGTTAGAGATGCAGGTGGTACTCCTACTTCTGTCTGTGTTAGAGATTCAGGTGCTACTCCTACTTCTGTCTGTGTTAGAGATGCAGGTGGTACTCCTACTTCTGTCTGTGTTAGAGATGCAGGTGCTACTCCTACTTCTGTCTGTGTTAGAGATGCAGGTGCTACTCCTACTTCTGTCTGTGTTGGAGATGCAGGTGGTACTCCTACTTCTGTCTGTGTTAGAGATGCAGGTGCTACTCCTACTTCTGTCTGTGTTAGAGATGCAGGTGGTACTCCTACTTCTGTCTGTGTTAGAGATGCAGGTGCTACTCCTACTTCTGTCTGTGTTAGAGATGCAGGTGCTACTCCTACTTCTGTCTGTGTTGGAGATGCAGGTGCTACTCCTACTTCTGTCTGTGTTAGAGATGCAGGTGGTACTCCTACTTCTGTCTGTGTTAGAGATGCAGGTGCTACTCCTACTTCCATTGTGCCCAGAAGTTGTCCAACTCTTAATTTCCGATACCGATATCAACCGATATCAACCAATACCGATATATGCAGGGTTCCCCCCCCCCCCCACAAAAAACGGAATAATTTCAGGTAATTAACATTACATATCTCGTCGTGTAATTAACACAACATTATGCATACTTTGACAATAAATAAAATAATAATTTGTTCTTGCTTGCTTGCCTGGGTAAATAAAGGTTAAATAAATGTAAAAAAATTAAATAAAATAAAAGATTTTTTTTAAACCGATACCGATATCAAATTTTTATGCCAATATCGGCCGATAATATCAGTAGGCCGATAATATCGGACATCCCTAATAGGAATCAAATGTATTGTCATCATACAGCACCTATAGCTATATAGTGGTATTAATATAGTAGTAATATAATAGTAGTTGCGCACTTCTGGCCACCTCCCGCAGTGCGCGTACACACACGTACTGTATATACAGTACGTGCAAAATGTATCGTTCCAGCAAAGTAGGCTTTGTTAATACTGAATCGACTACTGTGCGCTTGTCAAGAGCCAATCGCACAGTATAGGTTGGGAAATACTTAACGGTTAAGCAGCCACTCATCTGGTTCTGCAAATAGATCTAGAGTCTGAATATTGTGTGTATTGAGCCGTACTGTATTGTACCCATTCTGCAATCTGTTAATAAAATCTTCAATCAATCAATGGCCTGGGCAGCCAGAGCATAACTGTTCTAACAGCAATATATAATCCATTTCAGACAGAACACACGCAATAAGTTATAATAATAATAATAATAATAATAATAATAATAATTATTATTATTATTATTGAAAAGTTCTGTATTTTTAAAGTCGTATTTGGGGGCAATTAACCAATGGTATGCTTTTTTAAATTTTATAAATTTTTTGGGTACGATTTTCTTATGATGGTCTTGCCTGAGAGAAAAGCAACAATAAGAAAACATTGCTGAATCCCAGGTAAGATCAAAATAAAAAGAAATGCTAGTTAAGAATGAAATCTGTTCTTATATCGCTTCATGCATGAGGCCCGCTGTCTTTTCGTCTCAACCTGTTTTCTTATACAAACAAATTGTCAGATGCAGTCAGGTTCATTCTTATTTTACTACAGTAGGTCAGCCGATGATGGACAGATTATGTTACCACATCCAAAATCAAATGCTTTAAAGAGGATGGTTGTTTATCGTGCCATCAATCATTGGAATAACTGCCCACTGAACATAAGTAAATTGAATAGCAAAGTGTCTTTCAAGTACCACCTAAGAATGCACTACTTAAATATGTGAGCAAATACTGTTCACGTTTGGGAGTGGAAATACCTACTGTAGGAATGTAATAATGAAATATTTACTCATGAATGTAATAACCTTTTCTGAAAATATTCATGTCTACCCATGAATGTAATAACATTTTCTGAAAATATTCTGATGTTTATAAAGATGTCTACAGTACTTTTACTGTTTTTAGATTATCATTGTTAATTAAAGGAGACATGCATTGCTATTCCTAGCACTATTTGGGCAGCTTTACACAATTCCTGTGAGTCTATTGAAGACATCTGTAAGCTTTTATTTAAAAAAAAATCATTGTTTTATATTTCTAATCAAGTACTCAAAAGCCACATTTTCTCACTTTGGATTTCAGGCTGTGTTGGCCTGGCTCCGTCCATAAGCACTGTGTAAATGAGTATGTGCTACTGCTGCTTAGGTCTTCCTCGCGTGCGGTTTGTTTCCCCGACAGAAGCTCCTCTCTCTCTCTCTCTCTCTCTCTCTCTCTCTCTCTCTCTCTCTCTCTCTCTCTCTCTCTCTCTCTCTCTCTCTCTCTCTCATTAATTAGAGAAACAGAAGGTTTTGTAGATACAGTACTGAATTCTGCCATCCGGACACATGCAATTTGAAATATGATTATAGAATATAGAATATCAGGCCTAAAATGGTTATGCGATTAAAATGTGATTAATTAGATTAATTAATTACATACATTTTAGATAAATTTTTTTAATCGCCTGACAGCACACATTTTTCCCATGACTTTCGAGGTGGAGGTAAGAATAGAAACAGGGCAGTGGTTGCCTGGGTCTAATTTGCTGCCCTTTTTGTGCAGGGGGGTCACTCTCGCAATTTTGAAGTCCTTGGGGACGTGTCCCTGTTTTATGGAGAGGTTTATTATGTGTGTGATGACTGGGGTGATGGCGGCTGCTGAGTCTCTGAGGAATTTGGAGGGGATGTTGTCATGGCCAGTGTCCTTGTTAGGTTGGAGGGCGCTCAGTTTTTTGAGTACCTCATCTGTTGTTACCATTTCTAGTTTGAAGTCGTCTTTGCGGACCCCTAGGTTTTTGTAGTATGCTACTATGTGTTCTACCCCAAAATGCCCTGAGTGGGAGGGTAGTTTATTAACCAGTGGTGTGGCTATGTTTGTAAAGAATATGTTTAGGTATTTGGCCACATCCAGTTTGTCTGTGATGAGAGTGTTTTCTGTCTTTATGTTTATGTTTGTAAATCTGGTTTAAAATACATTTTGTAACGGTGCAGGCTCTCACACCCACCACTGCACTTTGTATCAGTCTTTAGGATGGTCCTCTCTGTATCAAAGAAGACAATCACACATGTTGAAGTCATTTCTAGGTGAGCTGCCCTTATATATCTCCAGACTTCTGTCCTTTTATACTGTACTTGCTTTTTTAATACCAGACGAGCAGCAAATGGGATGCTTTTAATTCCTTTGATGCAGTCAGAGCTTGGTAAAGCTGCATTCTCCCAATATGCTCCGTTTTTATGGAATACGCTGCAAGTGAAACTTTGTCTAGAGGCACTTCCTACTGTGAATGCTTAAAGGTATGCTACGATTAGCCCTTCATGAAACATGTAACTGGTTTACCTGACGCTATTGCTGATCTGATTATGCTTCTTCCCACTGCACAAATAGCCTTCTGTATTTGTATTTGATTTGTATGTTTTTTGTTTAATGCCCTTGTTTTTATGTTGAAACGTGTTGTGTGCCGTGTTTGTCAGGACTCCCTGGAAGAAGAGATCTTGTATCTCAATGGGACATTCCTGGATAAATAAAGGATAAATAAAAATAAACATGCTCTCTGTCACTCTCGGCAGAAAATTCAAGATCTGACATTTTACTTGATTTACTTTAATTTGGTTAGTGGACTTGATTGATTGATTGAAAACTTTATTAACAGATTGCAGAATGGGTACAGTACAGTACAGCTCAATACATACAATTGTTAAGGGGATGCAGACCAGAGAAAGACTTTCGTCTTGTTTACATCAGGGTCCCCCATTTTCAATTCATCATAACATATATGACATACATCATCATCATCATCATAATTTTATTTATCCGTACATGGAATCACCACAGTCCAACAGTACATATTCACATAATTCACAAAAAATACCATGGCCGAAAGGAACAGGAAGAAGAAAAAATCTTATATATACCTGCCCCTACACACGTACAACACACCGATAGACATATTGTGTAAAACCAAACAGAATATACCCATTTTGCAAAAAATTAATAAAAATTTAACATCAACACAACCAAATTAAATCAACATAAATAAACCCATTTTGTCTATCTATCAGTCAAACTACATATTTAGGTTAATTCATTTACACACACACACCCCCACACACACACACTTATATAATGTATTATACTTCTATATACTATCTAATTTCTATTTTATTATAATATAACTAAATCATACTATTTATTCTACACCATATTGGTACAGTATTATACAATATTTTAATATATTATTATTCTATGTTACGCTGCTATATACTATATTACTATACTCATACTGGCCTACACTACAACTCTATGCTACGTCCTGACACGCTAAACTGCAATATTATACTAAACTGTGCTATACTGTCTATGTATCTTTTCTTTGCACAACCTTTTGAAGTGAAATATATTATTGGAACTCTTTTCATCGTTCTGCAAAGAGTTCCATAGTTTGATACCTATAACTGAGGTGCACCTTTGTTTTAAGGTTGTTCGTGCAAATTGGTGTTTAAAATTTAATTTCCTTCTGCTGTCATCTGGACAGGGAACGAACAACCTCTGTATATTTGCTGGTAATACTCTGCATTTTGCTCTAAACAAAACTAATAAAGTCTGTATTTCTGCTAACTCTTTAAGTTTCAATAGTCTGGATTTAATAAATAATTCGTTGGTATGTTCTCTTGAATCTACATTGTGAACTATTCTTACTGCTCTCTTCTGTAATATAAATAATGGCTTTATGTTGCTTTCATACGTGTTACCCCACACTTCCACACAGTAACTCAAATATGGTAGGATGAGTGAACAATATAATATTCGCATAGAATTATAATCAAGCACATTCTTTGCCTTGTTCAAAACAAAAACACTCTTGGCTACTGTCGTATATTTCTAAATGAAAACATGAATAAATGCAAGTGAAATGTACAAGGTAATGATTAGAAAGACAAAATTGGCTATAGTGAAGCTTGAGAGGGAGATCACCCCGCACTCAGCCAAATGGAGGACAATCTGGAGGGCAAAAGACTGTTTATGATGTTAATGCACATTCCACTGGTTGGTTAGCAGCTGTGGTTTAGGCCACCTCCAACTGACAAGAGAGGAAATCATTATCGTTGAAACAGGAACCAAACTCAGAATAACCGGTGAGATCATAAAAGGTCATATTTACCCTAAGGAAGGAATTTCAGGTTACAACACGGCTGCTGCTGACTAACCCAGAGGTCCGAAAGGTGACACAGGCTATTTGGAAATCTCCCCTTACACAGAGAACTGCCACTAGTTGAAAGAACAATGCAAAGCAAGGATATAGAGAAAACTAATAAAGTTACATATAGGCATAACTCTTAGAACAATTAGAATAACTTAGTCACAATAAAGAATAGAAACTCTTAAATACTAGAAGGTAAAACTATACAAATATTGGTCACATTATTTAATCAGTAAATAAGGTGTTCTATTAAAAGACGGATATATAGGGTTTGTTGTCTGGGCTGTCTAAAAGTAGTCTGGTTCTTATCTAGACTATGTAAACATTTTAGTCACAAGCATGATGATGTATTACTCAGTGAAAAACTACCCTCTCATTCAGAAATGATTAAAGTGTCAGCAGATTCAAACTGTGAAAAACCGTTGTCAGAGGACCCAAACGGTTGTGTCAGCAGAAGAAATTGTGTAACATGTGGACAGGACACCAGCAGACAGGTTTCTGCTGGAATGTGGCCCAATAAGGATGGCAGATCATGGACGTGAATAGGCAGGCAGGGTCTCCCCCTCCCTCTCGCTCTCTGTCTCCCCCTCCCCCTCTCTCTCTCTCTCTCTCTTCCTCTGATAAAAAGGGCTGATGGCGACACACTAGACACACGACTCACACCAGAAGGAACCTGGAGAGACACGCCACACACACCGGCTGAGCGAAGGAACCTGGAGATGAGCGCTCCTTGCTTGAGCGCTGAACCTCCACCGACGGAGAGAGAATCATCAAACAGAACTCGAGAGCCGAGCAAGACACTCAGAGGAGACGGAGAACCGAGCCTGAGACTCGACAAGCCGGCTACTGAAGAGCCGATGACATGAGAGCCATTGAGACCAGATGACTGAGCCGAGGTTCATAGCAGACTCCGCCGATACGAAATCAAGCCCTCCCTGCCTGATCGGCGAGGAGACCAGGTTGTCTTGACAACCAGACCAGCGAACCACGAGCGAGAATGCGCGTGTTGGCCTGGAAACCAAGACAACAACCAGCGAACAGCACCGGAAGAAGAAAACTGCCACATGAAACAACAGCCACATGAAAGAGACGATTAGATTGAATGAAAGAGACAATTAGATTTGAACCAAAGAGACGATGTACTTGTTGATTCCTAAGCTGTTTTATTAATAAACAACCGCCGCCCGTTGATTTTGACCATATCGTCAGTCTCCTCTTACTTGAAACCGAACATCTGAAAATACCTAAACCAATGCAGAGGAAAAGGGTAATAGAAAACTATACGATTACAAATAGAGATAAATGAAGCTAAGATAAGACACTTCACTACCTTATTTTTTATGTACATTATATGTGGCTTCCATGTCAATTTCTCATCCAACATAACACCCAAAAATTTTAACTCGGATACTCTTTCAATATTAACTCCGTCAATACATAATGCCACATTGTCCTTCTTTCGATTAGTAAATATCATACATTTCGTTTTTTCCAAATTTAGGGATAGCTTATTGTTATCAAACCATATCTTAAGTTTACACATTTCATTTACAATATCATCTGCAAATTTTTTAAGGTATTTTCCTGAACTGAAGAAATTTGTATCGTCAGCAAATAAAACAAATTTCAATATGTTTGACACTTCGCATATATCATTAATATATAAAATAAAAAGTTTGGGCCCCAGGACCGAACCTTGAGGGACACCAAGATGACATACCATGACATACAGATAGACAGTACTGCTACATCTATACATTTATGACATACCAGATTTGCAAATACAGTACTGTTTGTGATACAAAAAGAGTCTAGAAAGAGAGTATATACATTTGACGTAGAAACTGTACATTGGAGGAGGTTGGGTAGGTGGGGTGGGGGGGGGTTGGGTGGGTGGGGGGACTGTACATTGGAGGTGGTTGGGTGGGTGGGGGGGTTGGGTAGGTTGGGTAGGAGGGGTAGGTGGGGGACACTGTACAACTGTAAAATCAAAACTGTACATTGGAATATTGACAACCATATTTGGTCATTTACTGTACATTGGAGGGGGTTGGGTTAGGACATTTACAGGGTCCAGTTTTGAATTTCAGTCTCCCGTAGGTGTTCTTTGAGAGTGGTTTTGAAAGTGGGTAGTGATTCACATTCCTTTACAGCTTTGGGTAGGGCGTTCCACATTGATGTGGCATAATTGGGAAATGTGTTTAGTCCCTTGTTTGAGACGAATCTGGGTTTAACATGATTTGTGGAGCTCCCTCTGGTGTTGTGATCATGGTATTCACTGACCTTTGGGTATTTTGACATGTACATAGGTACCTTGTAGACCAGGCCCATTGCAAGTTGCTGTACTCTGTCGTCTACTCTAAGCCATCCTAGGTTGTCAAAGTGGGCAGGGGTGAGGTGGGTTCTAGGAGTAAGGTCAAGCAGTAGTCTGACCAGTTTGTTTTGAGATGTTTGTAATTTTGTTTTTAGCGCCTTTGAGGTGCTTTGGTACCATGAGGTGCAAGCATAGTCGTGGGACTTCAGTTTAGCTGAGTAATTACCTAATTGTAAGTTATATTAGTTATGTTTAATTTAGCCAAAGCTTAGTTGAGTAGTAGTACTTATGTTGTTAAATAACTATGATAACTTGTGGCTAGTAACACTATTTTGACCTATTTGTTAATAGTTGTATAGCCCTAAATAAGTGACAATTTAACAAAGAAAAATATAACTCTTATATTTGTACACTTATTAAGTAATAGTCACCTTTAAATACACTTCAATTCAGTTTTCTTTTACTATACTACTAATTCTGCTTTACTCTTAGTACTACTAGTTCTTAGTAAATATTTACAGCATACCCATAAGTAAACACAATATCAATATTATCAACACATAACTTGTTATGTTAAATGCAAAAATGTCTCAGTTTCTTTTCTTTCTTAAAGTCTCTTGGTTACATCGTATTCACACTAGGCCACCTGGGCCTTCCTGTGGGCACTGCATCTTGCGCTGATGTGTACAGTAGATGGCCGTAGCAGATGCAGGTGCTGTGGAGCAGTCTTGTCTCATCCATGGATCACTGCTCTCTGGTGCAGTCTTCCTCGTCTACTCATGTGGAGCAGTCAAGTTCTCACTGTAGCTCCCTTCAGTAATACATTTACATTTACATTTACATTTAGTCATTTAGCTGACGCTTTTATCCAAAGCGACTTACAAGTTCTGTACGACAAGCCATCAGTAATAGACACAATGCACAAGGTCATAGTTAAAAAAATGGGCTTTATTCCCACACCAAACCACCATGTGAGAACTGGGTTGAAAATAAATAAAAGAAATGCAATAAATCAAATGTTTGCACTCTCCATTCCACAGAGGTCACAGGGTCACTTCATTCCATAGTATTATTCCATTCCAAAGATGTGTAGAATACTCACCACAACTTATGATTCCATAAGGGCTAACAATCACATTATATTCAATATAACCTACCAAACAACAGCACTCAAGTCAAGTGCTTTTCTCTTTCCTATAGCCTACTGTACCACTAAATCTTCTGACTAACTTTGGCTTAATATTATGTTAATGCACTTCATTTACACTGGTGCCTCAATGAACAGAACACGAAAACTGATATACAGTAAAAAGGCTATATAAAAATAACTATTTGACGCACACACATGTGTGCATGCGTGCACACACACACACACACACAGTAAAACGCATGGATCAAAATACATGTAAGAGAGGTCAAATGAGCTAGGCTGAGATGAGTGTGGTGTCTGGCCACCAAAATCACACTGAGGGAGAGCTGGTCATCTGGGCTTTTTGTGGCTCTTGAGGAGGGGTGGGGGCTGTGGGGCCCTTGGACCTCCCAAATATTTATGCTATTCTTTTGAACAGACTATACTGTATGTTGGATTCTTCCACACAGACCTGCCATGTTGCAGCCGGCTCATGATCTTCAGCATCTGGTCTATTTTCTCTGTGTGCCTGGCCTTAAGCAGAAAACACACTGCTGCGGAACACTGCTCACGTGCTGCCCAGTGATACTTCACCCCACTGTCCTATTTCCAGCCTCACCACCTCTCATTTAAAAATAATTTTAAAAGCAGTTTTGTGTCAATACAATGTTGGCCCAACTATAGACACTATCTGCTAGTTTGTTGCCTGCTTTTCACTGTAGTTTTAACTATTTCACGTGTGCCTGTATCCAGGGGCGTAGCTGGGGGGGGGGGGTAGATTAGGATGATTCTAAGGGCCCAGCACTGGGGGGGGGGGGGGGGGGGGGGGCAGAGAACACTATTATTATCTTTTTATTAATATGGTTTTATTATTATCCTAAAGTAAGTTAATGTAGATGACTCAGAAGTATAATTGCCTGTATTAAAAGAAAAACGTCACAAAAGAATTCCTAAGTGTATTGCTCTCCTGTGTAGAATGATGTGGTGACTGCAGACTAAGGGAGGAGGCAGAGGAAGTGAGAAAGAGACCCAAGAGTTACAGGTAATGGGATATCAGACAGCTTAAAGTGTAGGATAACATCCCTAGTAAAAAAAAATGCTATAGGAATCTCTATACGTTTTTGGAACCCTATAGCAATCCTTTAGGATCCCATAGGATTTTGAGACAGTTCTGTGCTCTATATTGCAGGAAATTGCACGTACAGGTGTTCATTAAATTAAAAACATTCTGCCATGGAGGTGGTCGTGCCGGACCCACTCCAAACCACCCCTTGCCTGCCAGTTACTAATCTTGCACCCCCACTTTCAACTATAACTAGGCGGCACAGCAGCGCACCAGCAGCTTGCAGCTTGAACAGACTGACAGGAAAATGTCCTCAGTTTGAGTCAAATTTACTCTGCGAAATGTACTGTGTATATCGAAGCAGTGAGTGATTGTATACTACAGTCAGAGCACATCAAAATGTAAGTGTCTGTCAACCTAATAGTGTGCTTGAGTAGACTTTGTGTGGGAGATGGGATTACAGAGAGACAGGACAAGTAACAGCTTTTGTATGTTGAGTATCAGAGAACATTGTCACAAGAATAGGGAATAGGGAAAATATGCCGAGCCAAGTGCGACTCAAGGTTCTTTGGTAGACTATTGCATTGGTTCATTCATTGAAGATGAACGCAATGCGACATCCTTTACTAGGCTCACCCACCAACAGTTCAGGTGCTGAACTGCTGATCCGAATGTATAGGTAAAAACATATTATGCGTTTTCATCAATAAATACATGGCCAAAAAAAATTCGCTTACGTGCGCTCACTTGTATTAGGGCCCATAAGGATTCTTTCAGGGGGCCCAGAATCTACAGCTACGCCCCTGCCTGTATCTACAATGCAAACGTTTAAAAATCAATAAACTCTACTCGCTCCCTGCTTGTACATCCTGGCTCCCCTGGCAGCTCTTCTTCTCTGCTCCCCTGGCAGCTCTTCTTCTCTGCTCCCCTGGCAGCTCTTCTTCTCTGCTCCCCTGGCAGCTCTTCTTCTCTGCTCCCCTGGCAGCTCTTCTTCTTCTCTGCTCCCCTGGCAGCTCTTCTTCTTCTCTGCTCCCCTGGCAGCTCTTCTTCTCTGCTCCCCTGGCAGCTCTTCTTCTCTGCTCCCCTGGCAGCTCTTCTTCTCTGCTCCCCTGGCAGCTCTTCTTCTTCTCTGCTCCCCTGGCAGCTCTTCTTCTCTGCTCCCCTGGCAGCTCTTCTTCTCTGCTCCCCTGGCAGCTCTTCTTCTCTGCTCCCCTGGCAGCTCTTCTTCTTCTCTGCTCCCCTGGCAGCTCTTCTTCTCTGCTCCCCTGGCAGCTCTTCTTCTTCTCTGCTCCCCTGGCAGCTCTTCTTCTCTGCTCCCCTGGCAGCTCTTCTTCTTCTCTGCTCCCCTGGCAGCTCTTCTTCTTCTCTGCTCCCCTGGCAGCTCTTCTTCTCTGCTCCCCTGGCAGCTCTTCTTCTTCTCTGCTCCCCTGGCAGCCAGTGGCGGCCGGTGGGTACTTCGCCACTAGGGGCGCTATACCAAACATTTTGCAAACATGTACAAGGCACACATTGGCGAATATTATCACCATTGCCATCGATCAATATATGATCAGTCAGTCAAATGCAACGACGTTTCCAATAGCCCAACACAAACACGCACAGCTCTCTCGCTCTCTCTCTCTCTCTCGCTCTCTCTCTCTCTCTCTCTCTCTCTCTCTCTCTCTCAGATGATGTCAGATCCATTCAATAATAAACACATTTGTAAAGCTCGTTATTTTAAACAAGTTACCATTCATTGTCTGAGTGGTTATGCCCCACATGCGGCGAAATTAGAGAGAGAGAGAGAGAGAGAGAGAGAGCGAGAGAGAGAGAGAGAGAGAGAGAGAGCATTTTAGTAAAGTTACATTTTCAACAAGATTGCTGCTATTTAAACACTTCATGGAAACGGGGTAACGTTAACCTTATGTCGACTGTAGTATTGTATGACCTCGACATAACGTTTAAACGTTAATGTTACTCCGTTTCCATGAAGTAATTATAAAAGTGGCCAGCTAAGATAACGGAGCTAACAGCTAGCAGTAGCTAACGTTAGCTGAAAGCTGTAACGTTACAACGTTATGCGGCATCAGTAGACAACGTATCATGTATTAAACTGGAGTTAAGATCGCTAATCTACCTTGTTGTTGGCTTGTTGATAAAGTATATCCACTCCATGGCATTGTCCATCCAGCCTGTGTTGATGTCCATCCATTGTTGTCCCTCCGCATCCATATAGCTTGTTGTTAGCCAACAAGCTGTGTGAGTGAAGAGCTGTGTCTTTGTCCATTTCCGCCTCGAACAGCCTGCAAACTACCTGGCGTTCTATCGCCATGCTCTAAGACAAACTCTAACCTTAACCAACTTTGAAAGAGTGCCTAAGCTTAACAGTCTAAAGAACTTGCAGTCACGGCACGCACGTCTAAGACAAACAGCTGCCTGCATCATTCTCACAACAACACAACTATCTCCACCGACCAACCTAGGAATAACCTAGAATTGGAACATTAGAAATTGGATTCGGCCAATCAGAGATCGTCTCTGTGAAATTCTGCTACGGAAAAAAATACTGGCGTCGGCCAATCAGAGAGCGTCTCCGCGAAATGCGGCTACAGATATTCTTGACGCTACTGGCTAGACCGCTTCAAATCGCGCCCGGATTCCAACATAATAGTCATATTTCAACGCACAACGCGCTATGCACTGATTGGCTGTGACGGATACAGCGATCAAACTGTGACGCGCACTCAGAGCGCTATTGCGTATAGCCCGGGCCGAGAAATACGAAAAAATTAAAACAAATTAAAAAAACGTGATGTCACTTCCTGCTCTGGAAAACGAGTGTTTTTTAATTGCGATAATAACGTTATATTGTGCATTGGAAACACAAACATACTTAAAATGAGTAAATATTATTAATTTTAAACATGTTTATATTATTTATAGGGCTATAAAACTAAAAACTAAAAACTTATTTTTCTTGTTCTCTCATATAACCAGGGTAGGGCCTGAGGGGGGGCGGCGCCCGAGCGCCCCTAGTGGCGAGCCGCCACTGCTGGCAGCTCTTCTTCTTCTCTGCTCCCCTGGCAGCTCTTCTTCTTCTCTGCTCCCCTGGCAGCTCTTCTTCTCTGCTCCCCTGGCAGCTCTTCTTCTTCTCTGCTCCCCTAGCAGCTCTTCTTCTCTGCTCCCCTGGCAGCTCTTCTTCTCTGCTCCCCTGGCAGCTCTTCTTCTTCTCTGCTCCCCTGGCAGCTCTTCTTCTTCTCTGCTCCCCTGGCAGCTCTTCTTCTTCTCTACCTTCCCTCCTTTTGCTGTCACTGTCTCTCCATGGCTGCAGCGCAACACTTCCTATCGGTGCTAACTAACTAACAATACTGAATTTACATGATGATGTAGGATCAGAATGCAACTGAATAGTTTAAAGGCATACTAAGTAGTTGCAGCCACTAGATGTCAAAAGAGCACCACCAAAACAATGTGGTGTTTATATGAGAAACCTTCACCATCAAACGTATTTCTGAAACTGTCAAACTAGGCATTCCAGATCAAATGTGACTCAAGATTCAGCAATATCATATCAATCGTACCACTAAAACTGTTGTCAGAAACATACAGTAAGAGAAAGTTGACAAGCAAACGAGCCGCCATTTTATTTTTGAAAACGTGAGCAGAAAACCACAGACTGCATACTAGCAGCACATTTATCCAATCAGGTGCCATGGGGAGTGGCAGGTAGGGAGGGGAGGCACGCATGCATTGTGCATTTGCTGCCCAAAGGCTGCCGTCGAGGAACATCCTGAGCACAGCAAAATTTAAAGGAAGAAAGGAAATACAGGCAGAGGGTCTCTGCAGATGAACACACTTGAGTGATGATTGAGAAGGATTATATTTGTATGAGTCTATACATTGTTTTTTACGATAATTCTACTCAATATACCTTTAATGATACAAGAGAAATGGACAAACTTTTAAGGGTGAAAGTGAAAGTAAATAAAAACATAACCTTACTACTAAAGACTAAAACTACTTGGCCAGCTCCACCAGTGGTGCATTTGTATTCACTAAAACACGATATGCAGATGCAGCAACAGAGAACACTGTAGAGATGCTGCTGTGCAGTAAGGTGTGTTTGATTTGTGTTGCTGGCCAGTTGTGGCATGGGGAGAGGCAGTGGGCCAAAGTTAATTGATAAACAAATTCAGTCTGCAGTGCAGGCCATATGTGGTGGCTTGCATTTTAGCCTAACACTTAATATGTGTAATAGCCTACTGAACAATATTCATTGTTTTGGTGCTGTGTTTTGATCACAGGCCATGACTACAGGCCAAATCAGACAATCAGGAACTGTCCCGACTCTCCCGATGGTAAATCCGGGCCTGATAGTAAGGATCCTGGAGCTATTGATAGATAGATAGAGAAAGGGGAAGGACTGACAGAGCAGATAGAAAGATGGATGCAAATACAGTATGCACTCTATTTTTGGGGCAAATAGGGATAGCTGGTGTTGCAATTTTGCCAAACAGAGTTCTAAAAGGAGGATAAAAAAAGTTCCTCATGTCTCATAACTCATAACTCATAGCTATGCCTGGTTCTCTCCTCTCCAGCCTCTCCGGGAATTGGGTTGAAGAAGAAGAGTCATGCTCCAAGAAGGAAAAGGCTAAACACTTGTCAGACAGGGGGGAGGTGCGGCTGATGCAATGCACACCGCCCGCATCCATCCAGTCTGGTGTAAACTGGCTGTCAGTCAAGCACGCTGCCTCAGCCAATCCCTGCCATACATGGAGAACCTGACCCCAGACTGAAACACTCCTAACCAGCCTCCCTCTGCTTCTCCCAACCTTCCCTGTCTCCTCAGTCATCCCTTTCGTTCTAATCCATCATCTTTACCATCCTTTCCCGTCCTTGAATCTGGTTCAAACCCTTAAGTCACTACACTTACCTCACCTCACCTCATCTCCTCTACACACCAGTTCAATCTCAACCCTCTAAGCTCATGTAAACAAAGCGTTATTGTCTGTCCAGTGGGACAGAATTCCTCATATCCCCAAGCAGCCGTGACGCTGCACTTTATGAAGTGAATCAATCAGGGAGGCGCTTGGAGAGTTTTAATTTGCAGCTGTTATCCTCCCCTCTACTAATCTGCTTCCTCTCCTTTACAGTGCAGCTGGTGTTCAGGCCATTGGTTGGTCTGTCTGTGTGTCAGCTGATTTATCTGTCCATTTTGATGGCGTTCCTCTCTGATAATAGACCCGACCGTCAAACCTGTTGGCCTGCAGCTGTTGCGGGTTGAGGTCGCCAGCTTCCTCTATCCAAGTACCCGAGTACGACCTTGGCAAAAGGAGTGGAGATGTACGATGTGATATCACAACTTTGTCTGACATTTTTAGATTCCATTGTGTTACTGACTTACAGCGTAGGACTGTGTTCATAAACACTTTGCCATGCATGTCTTTATAGAAACCATGAAGGTTGGCCTGGCCCTGCCCTGTCTAGAAAAGCTGTTGATACTGTTACTGTAATCCTGTAGTCCAGTAGGAACATCTGCTTTTCTCCTTGCCACCTCTTCTCGTTACGATTAAATCTATTAAAACTTCTGCCTTTACATTTGTATTTTCTTTTTCTTTATTTACATACTAAATAATTCTGTCAACCAAATATCATTTTTTTTTACCTTTTGTTTAAAGTGGATACATTGAGCCGAATTGCCGGCATTTACATAATAACCTTTTGGCATTCGACTTTGAGAGTGAGATCAGGCTAAGATTAGTAAGCAAATCCTTAGAGATTTGGTAATACTGTTGGTGGCATCATGCACACACAGCCATGGTTTCCATGCAATAACCCCTGGGGTTTCTGCCTAATGCTTATTTTGATCAGGGCAGAGTTGATGAACCAGATCTAATAAGCGGCCTTCTCCTTTCATTTCCTCAAAGCCCTCTCCCTTCAGAAACACTGTAACTGGCCAAAGACAGCACAGTATTACACACAGGCATTAAGTGAAATATCTGTCTCCCTTTCTGTCTCATCCATCTACAGTGGTATGTGAATGAATGAACACATGAACCAATTAATGAATGAATACATATATGGATGCATGCATGCATGTATGTATGTATGTATGTATGTATGTATGTATGTATGTATGTATGTATGTATGTATGTATGTATGTATGTATGTATGTATGTATGTATGTATGTATGTATGTATGTATGTATGTATTGTGGCAGATATCACCCCCAGTCCCATGGCTATGTGAAGGATGGGAGATACTACTGCCACGGGAGGAGGAGAAGCAATTAGGCAGCTGATTAGGACTGATAGAACACACCTATGCACCATTATATCACCCACATCCCACACGCGCACACACCAGACACACATGACATAAAACACTAAGACAGATAGAGTATGGTTGAGAGGAGGTGAGGTAGGAGCTAAGTACGGAGAGAGAGATTGTGTTATTCGGAGTTGTGAAGGTGAGAGGTAGTGAGAGGAGAGGTGAAGGCGAGTAGGTGTTCATTGTGTACTGGACCCTGGACTGGCTGAGAAACCCCCTTGTGTACTGACCCTGGACCGGACGACTACCCTGAGTATTGAACAATCCCTTATTCTGTCGGCGAGCCTGTTTTGTGTTTTTGACCCTCGGACTGTATCACGACCATTCTTTTGCCTTTCCAACTGGATTCTGCCTTTAATTCAATAAATACTCGTATTGATTGATATTGCTCTTGTGTGGACATTCGAATTTGTTTGTATTTGAACCATGGCGAGTCTGAACCCCACCAGGCTCGCTCGTCACAGTATGTATGTATGTATGTATGTATGTATGTATGTATGTATGTATGTATGTATGTATGTATGTATGTATGTATGTATGTATGTATGTATGTATGTATGTATGTATGTATGTATGTATGTATGTATGTATGTATGTATGTATGTATGTATGTAGTAGGGAAGTCCCTTCCCTTTTACACCTAAATAAATCTTTAAAAATAAGCTCACTATTAAACAAGAATTGAGGTAAATTAAGTAGAATTGTAGAATTGTGCAAGTAAATTAAAGGACAAAAACCCTGGATGTATGTGTGTATGTATGTATGTATGTATGTATGTATGTATGTATGTATGTATGTATGTATGTATGTATGTATGTATGTATGTATGTATGTATGTATGTATGTATGTATGTATGTATGTATGTATGTATGTATGTATGTACTGTATGTATGTATGTATGTATGTATGTATGTATGTATGTATGTATGTATGTATGTATGTATGTATGTATGTATGTATGTATGTATGTATGTATGTATGTATGTATGTATGTATGTATACTATGTATGCAGCCAGAGTGAGTGGCTGTGATCTCTCTGTACAGCCAGAGTGAGTGGCTGTGATCTCTCTGTACAGCCAGAGTGAGTGTCTGTGATCTCTTCTACAGCCAGAGTGAGTGTCTGTGATCTCTTCTACAGCCAGAGTGAGTGTCTGTGATCTCTCCGTACAGCCAGAGTGAGTGTCTGTGATATCTTCTACAGCCAGAGTGAGTGGCTGTGATCTCTCTGTACAGCCAGAGTGAGTGGCTGTGATATCTTCTACAGCCAGAGTGAGTGGCTGTGATCTCTCCGTACAGCCAGAGTGAGTGTCTGTGATCTCTCTCTACAGCCAGAGTGAGTGGCTGTGATCTCTCTGTACAGCCAGAGTGAGTGGCTGTGCTCTCTCCTACAGCCAGAGTGAGTGGCTGTGATCTCTCCATACAGCCAGAGTGAGTGGCTGTGCTCTCTCCTACAGCCAGAGTGAGTGGCTGTGATCTCTCCGTACAGCCAGAGTGAGTGGCTGTGATCTCTTCTACAGCCAGAGTGAGTGGCTGTGATCTCTCCGTACAGCCAGAGTGAGTGGCTGTGATCTCTTCTACAGCCAGAGTGAGTGGCTGTGATCTCTCTGTACAGTCAGAGTGAGTGTCTGTGCTCTCTCTCCTACAGCCAGAGTGAGTGGCTGTGATCTCTCTGTACAGTCAGAGTGAGTGTCTGTGCTCTCTCCTACAGTCAGAGTGAGTGGCTGTGATCTCTCTGTACAGTCAGAGTGAGTGGCTGTGATCTCTCTGTACAGTCAGAGTGAGTGGCTGTGATCTCTCCGTACAGCCAGAGTGAGTGGCTGTGATCTCTTCTACAGCCAGAGTGAGTGGCTGTGATCTCTCTGTACAGTCAGAGTGAGTGTCTGTGCTCTCTCTCCTACAGCCAGAGTGAGTGGCTGTGATCTCTCTGTACAGTCAGAGTGAGTGTCTGTGCTCTCTCCTACAGTCAGAGTGAGTGGCTGTGATCTCTCTGTACAGTCAGAGTGAGTGGCTGTGATCTCTCTGTACAGTCAGAGTGAGTGGCTGTGATCTCTCCGTACAGCCAGAGTGAGTGGCTGTGATCTCTTCTACAGCCAGAGTGAGTGGCTGTGATCTCTCTGTACAGTCAGAGTGAGTGTCTGTGCTCTCTCTCCTACAGTCAGAGTGAGTGGCTGTGCTCCCAGAACAGCTTTTGGAAGCACAAACGTGTTCATGTAACGGCAAGGGAGTTGAATTTCCCTGCACATCACTAAACCCTTTCAATTTACATCACACCATCGGTTTACACAGGACCCATTCACTCTTGGATCCTATTCTCCAGGGGCCATCAGCCAAGTGATTGAAAGCTTAAGAAACCTGCATGACACACACACAGAAAAAAAAAGCATTCAGAGTCATTCACAAGTGCAAAGCCAAAACTACAGTATATCAACAAATGAAAAGTGGGGGAAACGTTTTGCACTCACCTTTCATTCTTTTATATATACTTGAAGTAATAGAACCAAACCAATAGCTTAAGACGTGGTCCAGCTGAGACTGTTCTCAGTCAGCAGTACATGTGTTATACCATAATTTAAAGCGCAGGCTGGGGTGAGAGCAGGGAATGATACGGAGGACTACTACATGGACATGTCCAAATACTTCCCAAAGGTCAGTGAATACCACGACCACAACACCAGAGGGAGCTCCACAAATCATGTTCAACCCAGATTCGACTCAAAACAAGGGACTAAACACGTTTCGCAATTATGCTACAACAATGTGGAACGCCCTACCCACAGCCGTAAAATAATGTGAATCCCTACCCTCCTTCAAACGGCTCTCAAAGAACACCTACGGGTGGCTGCAATTATAAACTGGCCCCGGTAAATGTCCAACCCCCCCCCCCCCCCCCAACCACCCAACCCCCTCCAATGTAAAGTTTCCTCCCCTTCGAATATAGATATTTGTTTTTATGACCTCTTTCTCTTAAACAGTACTGTATATTTGTATGTCTTGTATGTCATAAATGTCATGATGAAACAGTACTGTATATCTGTATATCTGTATGTCATGTATGTCATAAATGTCTTGATGAATTGAAAATGGGGGACCCTGATGTAAACAAGACAAACGTCTTTCTCTGGTCTGCATCCCCTTAACAATTGTTTGTATTGAGCCGTACTGTATTGTACCCATTCTGCAATCTGTTAATAAAGTTTTCAATCAATCAATCAATACATGAAGAGATTGAAATAGGACGGGGTCGGGGAGGGGAAAGGGACGGGGAGATGGGACAGGGACGGGGAGGGGAAAGGGACGGGGAGATGGGACAGGGACGGGGAGATGGGACAGGGAGGAATAAAACAGCAGTAGGTATACTTCAGGTATGAGGTAGTTACAGTAGGTATTTGGTTCAAACCCCGGCAGGGGGCCTTTCTGTGTGGAGTTTGTATGTTCTCCCCATGTACGCGTGGGTTTCCTCCGGGTACTCTGGTTCTCTCTCACACAATACAAAGACTCCTGCCATTGCCCTTGACCAAGGTACTGGCATTAAAACTGTAAGCGGATGACACTATTGTCATTGTATACTGACTCTGTACAACTAGCCTTTGAGAACCTGCAACCCATTTAATGTAAGATGCGCTTATTGGCCTTAAGCTTGTACTTAATGCAAGCAAAACTAAATTCATGATGTTTTCACAGAATACAGAATACAAATATCTTGGCATCTGGCTTGATGAGAAATTACATTTAAATACCATATAGACAATCTTGCCAGTAAATTGTGGCAGGAAATTGGCTTCTTGTACAGGAACAGAACCATCTTCCCAATGATTAGCAGAAAGAGTGTAATTGAAGCAGTTTTTCTGTCCTGGATTATGGAGATGTGATTTATAGAAATGCTGCTCCTTCCACTCTGAAAACTCTAGACACAGTCTATCATTCTACATTCGCCGAAATGCTTGATTGTGATTGGTCAATAGCCCCCGACAGCGGTGAATTATTTTTCGATAACCACCGGTGATTATTGTTTTTCGCAGCTGGAGTAATCAAGCCCCACTGACACACACTGTTTCAGTGCAATCAGACACACCTGCCGGGCTACCCGCGATAATAATAATCACTTTATTTGGGCTGACAGAGCCACAGAACACATGCGTCTGCATTTGATCTCGTCTTGTCGATTTTGTAAAATGAATTAGGTATATTGTTAGTAAGTTAGCCATGTAATAAGCGGGATAATGTATAGCAGCTATACTCGGTCATCATCGCAAAATAATTGACCTTCACTGACGTTTAAAACACCTCGCAGAGGCGGCTCGGTATTTTAAACTCTGTGTCGGTCAATTATTTTGCGACAATGACCTCGTAGCTATACATTATCCCTTACATATCTGTTTATCTTAAGGCCATTGCTGAGAAATAACCACCTTTTATTACATGGCGTTTTAACATTCGCCGAAATGCTTGATTGTGATTGGTCAATAGCCCCCGACAGCGGTGAATAATTTTTCGATAACCACCGGTGATTATTGTTTTTCGCAGCTAGAGTAATCAAGCCCACTGACACACACTGTTTCAGTGCAATCAGACACACCTGCCGGGCTGCCCGCGATAATAATAATCACTTTATTTGGGCTGACAGAGCCACAGAACAACTGCGTCTGCATTTGATCTCGTCTTGTCGATTTTGTAAAATGAATTAGGTATATTGTTAGTAAGTTAGCCATGTAATAAGCGGGATAATGTATAGCAGCTATACTCGGTCATCATCGCAAAATAATTGACCTTCACTGATGTTTAAAACACCTCGCAGAGGCGCCTCGGTATTTTAAACTCTGTGTCGGTCAATTATTTTGCGATAATGTCCTCGTAGCTATACATTATCCCTTACATATCACATTGTTGCTAGATTGGAACTATAGACCCTATCTGACCTGCTCAAATGACTGGCTGATGCTTAAAGTCCCCAGAGGTGCAGATTGAGCTTGGAAATTCAGCTTTTTGTTTTAATGCCCAAGCCTCCTGGAATTATCTTCAACTCTTGCTAAAAATCAATACCCCACACTAGCCTATGGGCAGTTTAAAAACATGATTACAAATATCCTTGTTTCAGTCTGTGAGTGACTGTTTTTAATTTAGTTTTTTGTGTGTGTTTTTTTAGCATCTGTGTTTTTATTTATTGTCTAATTTGCTGATTTCTTTTTCCTTATCTTTATTTTTTTACCATTTGAATATGCCTGTAAATGAGAGCTTGCTCTCGATGATCCCCGTTGGTCCCCGGCGCCACACTGTGTGGATGGGGCAAATTCAGAGGTTGAATTTCCCCAAGGGGGTTAATCAATCAATATATCTATCTATCTATCTATCTATCTATCTATCTATCTATCTATCTATCTATCTATCTATCTATCTATCTATCTATCTATCTATCTATCTATCTATCTATCTATCTATCTATCTATCTATCTATCTATCTAACAAACAACCAACAGAAGGACAGAGATAAGGGGTGGTGTGCAGGCGTCACAGAGGAGAGAGAGGGGTAGAGGACAGAGAAACTAGAGTGGTAAAGAGTACAGATGCCCCACAGCACAGTATGTCCTCTAACCACTCACTCTCCATCATTCGTTAACCTTGTCCAACCATCGGACCCCCCCTTCCTCACCCACATCTGTATACCTCTCCTTCCCCTCCATTATTTTCTCCTCTCCTACCCTCTCCTCTCTTTCCCTCCCCTCCCTCCTCCTTTTCCTTCATATCATGTCCTTCCCTCCTCTCTCCTCCTTTCTCCTAATATGTCTTTTTGAATATGTAAATTCCTGTCTCTTTTTTGGTCCCATACTGAAACCAGAAGGCTTGAGAAACCTGTTATTTCTAGGGCGGCTGGGTAGCGCAGCAGACTAAGCGCCTGCCTACCACCGCAGACACACTGGTATCGAATCCAGCTGTCAGCGGTACCTCCGGCTTGGTTGGTCATCCATACTAACACAATGCCTGCTCAGCGAGGAAGGGAACTGGGGGAAGTAGTGTGAGCCTCCCACGCGTTACGCTCCCCCAGTGAGAGTCCTCGCTGTCAGGTGAAAAGAAGTGGCTGGCTGACTCCACATGTGATAGTATCAACCCTCCCTAGACCGGCAAGTGGGGGGCAAATGCGCGCAATGACCAGGAAGGGAATTGGCATAACAACTAAATTTGGATGGGAGAAAAATACAGAAAAAGGGGGGAGAAAAAGTAGTTTTCTCTCTCTCTCTCTCTCTCTCTCTCTCTCTCTCTCTCTCTCTCTCTCTCTCATCTCTCTCTCTCTCTCTCTCTCTCTCTCTCTCTCTCTCTCTCTCTCTCTCTCTCTCTCCTCTCCTCTCTCTCTCTCTCTCTCTCTCTCTCTCTCTCTCTCTCTCTCTCTCTCTCTCTCTCTCTCTCTCTCTCTCTCTCTCTCTCTCTCTCTCTCTCTCTCTCTCTCTCTCTCTCTCTCTCTCTCTCTCTCTCTCTCTCTCTCTCTCTCTCTCTCTCTCTCTCTCTCTCTCTCTCTCTCTCTCTCTCTACGCGCACCCTCCCTTCTTCTCCCTTTCCGTTTCAGAAACAGCAAGGGAGAAACATACATAGTTGTCGGCTATCACGGCATTGCCTGGTTGCCCCACTTAACTCTCCTCCTAGACTCATTCAAGGAAACATACAGAATGATCTCCCTACACCTACTCATCCCACATCCCTCCCGTGTCTGACTGAGACAGATCTGGTGGGAGGTGAGGTTAGGAGCTGGGTATCCATGATGGGAGGGTGGAGGACGGGTCTGAATGCTCAGGGTGGGCGCAGTGAGTGGGCAGAGGCTCTGGTGGATCCGTCTAGGGAGAGCCGGGACCCCTGGGAATGCTGCCTGGAGATTAGCCAGGTAGTGATCGAGATTCACGCAAAACCACCCACTCTGAACTGCCAGTCAGTCAGCCACCTGAGAGGAACTTTTAATGAGAAAACGCCCTCAGATGTCAGTGATTGAGTGTGAGGAGAGGCCACGGGGCTGCAGCAGGTGTAGGTTACAAGAGTATAGGCGTGCCATCTCTAACTACTCCCAGGGGCCCCGCTGCTGCACACCTGATCTGTTGAGTGTCACACAGCTTACCGGCAATACTCCACTTTTACGCCGAATGTAATTACAACAGATGAACATCAGATGCTCCTCTGCCAGCGGGACCACAGGAGGCCCTCGTGCAGCTTGTAATTACCACAGATAAATAGACCAAAAGGATGCAGCCTTTGATCCTCACTAAAAATCTACATATTTATAATAAAACACAAGATACTTGAGCCCTAATGATAAGGATAAGTGCTCAATGAAGAAACCCAATCCCCTTGCTAAACACGTATGCTAATCAAATAAAAAGGTCATCATTGTGTGTATATGTGTGTGGGGGGCAGGAGGGGTAGGATAGGAACCATAGGATACAAACACGGTTTAGGGTAAGGGGTTTGGGTGCAGGAGGAAATGGTTCAAATGTGGGCAGGTATTGACAATTCCAATGCTAGTACATACCCTACCTACCACATGGCCCCCAATGGCCACCCCAACCCAAGGTGTAGATACAGTAGATAGGCAGCGAGAGCCAGCACATTACCAGGGTTATCAAGATGGGATCTGATTTACAGTATGATATCCTTGGAATTGCATTATGTCTCTTATAGCAGTTCTACTGAATCTCAGGTACTGTATGTCCATATCACCGTGTGGATGACTTATGACTGACAGAACACAGTGTGCTGCCTATGTAGTACTGCTAACAAATTAAACACTGCTCACTCATCATTGGGCCCTAAAGGACAAAACACTTGTTTGATTGGCTGCAGGTCTGTTTTAAGTGTCAATATTTTAAAGATGCCCCTCCCCCCTACACACTCAGCAGACTTATTTTGTAGCAGAAACAATTTTTAAACAGAGGAATGTTGTCAACTTGTCATCATATTTAGTTTGAAATAGAAACACAACCAGGTACTATGACCTAGAAAAGCCTTTCTTTCCTTTTCTGCATTTGCTCTCTCCCTCAGACACACTATATATACTGGTAGGTTTGCAGAATATAGTACATTCTAAATCCAGAGACACAATTTTTGTCCATGTAATTTCATGTTAAGTATGCCTTTTGGGGCTTTATCTAAAAACCTGCTCCATATACATTTCTGGATAGCTTTTAACGAGGGGGACATTTCCCAAGGTATGTTGAAGTTACAAATCTCCCTTTCCCCTTGTGGCAGTTGACCCTGCGGCAACAATTGTGACAGGCATCTTTTATAGATTGTTGTCACACAATGTAAATGAACATAATAATAATTATGTTATTAATACAATTGTGTTATGTTATATAATAATTTTCTAAAATGTCTGAGCTAATAATAAATCTCATTAATATTATTATATTAATACAACTTATTTTGATAATTTGTACTAAGGGTGCCAACCATTCTGGAGGGCACTGTACCTGTACTAAGGTAGCAGACAAACAGATACCCACAGTGAGTCTTTACAGTGAGAATGCTGTTCCAAAATTCCCATCCGCACAGAAAAAGGACAGACAGCAGACTTACACTTGTTTCTGATCAGCCCTTTGCTCAATACATGGATAGTTACAGGCTGCTATGTGTCTCAGTGCATCCAGCTGGGTCCTGCCAATGGTGTGACCCGGTGGACCATGATCACCAGGGCGCCTCAACCACCAGTTAAGTGCCAGTCTGTTGACAAACCTCTCTCTCTCTCTCTCTCTCTCTCTCTCTCTCTCTCTCTCTCTCTCTTTCTGGCGTGCCAAGTTGAAACAATCTCCCATCGTCATCCCAAACTAGAAAGAGCTTTCATGTACTTGTGAATCTGATGCACCGCCTTTGGGAAATCAGGTGAGTGCCAAATAGTTTGATGCCATGCAATCAAATACAACCATCCTGTCACAGTGAATCACCGAAATGATAACATCAATACGTCTATTCGAGGAAGTGTGTGCATGTGAGATGTGGTTGAAAGAGAGACTGGGAGAATAAGAGGACATGTTAAAGAAAGATGTGTTTGAAAGAGAGAGAGACTGAGAGAATAAGAGGAAATGTTGAAGAAAGATGTGTTTGAAAGAAAGAGAATATTCAAATCGGCGCCTGTGCGTTTGTGTGTCTGTATAACAATGTATTTATTTATAGAGGTCCCTTGGGAAATGGTGTCATCGCCAGGTAGAGAACCAGGCGAAGCTGTGCTGGGGCCGCCTGTCTGCACCACAGCATCTGTATCACTTCTCTCTGTCTCATTAAGGTGAGCAGCACCATGTCCAATATTTACCACACCAGCTCTCCTGCATGGTCCGACCCAAATCTCTTAGAGCAGATAGCATCAATAATATACTAGAACTCCTGTGAGGATAGTAGGAATGGTTGACGGGTGATGTTAAACAAAACCATGTCAAATGAAAGAAGGTAGGCGAAGACATTGATTCAGCTGAACTCCCTGTTCCCCTCTTGCTGCCTGCGACACATTGGCTTGGTATAGGTGATGCGAGCTGGGATGAACCCTAGGAGCAATAGCCTCTCAGCCTGTGTAGGTGAGTAGAGAGTCAATAGAGGTCAATGACGGGTCTAAACACAGAGCTCCCATCCAGGCCTTATCTGGGTCAGAGGGAGCAGGACCCCATCACTCGCATCCAGGCCTTATCTGGATCAGTGCAGATCGTTAAGAGGTGGGATTCTAAGACAAACTTCTGACCTCACTCCTCCAACCGAGTCAACCTCAGACGCATCATTATCTTTGTAAAGCATGCTGGGGCTGCCCTATAGAAACCAACTATCAGCAGTTCCATTTAAGGTGTTGTTAATTCCTCTCACTTGCTTTGCAAGAGGATCAAAGAAGTATTTGTTTAGTGTGCTCAGCAAACATGGATACATACTGAATGTAGAAGTCTGGAGAGATGTTCACACATCTGAATGATTAATTTACAATTCAAACATGCAAGGGAAGGGACATAAGAACACTACAAATGCAGTCAGATACAGTATGTAAGATACCTGCCATTTACATACTCAATAGACAAGCAGGTAGCAGCAAGCACACATACCATCCACTTCAAGGGTACAGAACACACACACACACACACGCTCTACTGTACAAATATTAACACATGCACACACACTGCACACACACACACACACACACACACACACACACACACACACACACACACACACACACACACACACACACACACACACACACACACACACACACACACACACACACACACACACACACACACACACACACACACACACACACACACACACACACACACACACACACACACACACACACACACACACACACACACACACACACACACACACACACACACACACACACACACACACACACACACACACACACACACACACACACACACACACACACACACACACACACACACACACACGCCCAGTTTGAGCTGTAGAGTGAGAAAGCCAGATGATAGGATGTAGAGCTGTTGACATGGCCGCTGTGTCTGCTTACTGGTGTATTTCTGTTCTCTCTGTATTTGTTTACGAACTGAGTCTGTTTTGTCCCATCTGTAGGTCTCTCTCTCACCCATATGGACAGTAGCAGGTCTCTCCCTCACCCATCTGGACAGTAGCAGGTCTCTCCCTCACCCACCTGTAGGTCTCTCCCTCACCCATATGGACAGTAGCAGGTCTCTCCCTCACCCATCTGGACAGTAGCAGGTCTCTCCCTCACCCACCTGTAGGTCTCTCCCTCACCCATCTGGACAGTAGCAGGTCTCTCCCTCACCCATCTGTAGGTCTCTCCCTCACCCATCTGGACAGTAGCAGGTCTCTCTGCTATGCTACTCCCCCCCCCCCCCGTCGTTGCGGAGGGGCAGCATCACATTTGGAAACATTGGTTTCGGAGAGTGACTTTTCCGACCGCTCCACCCCCAAACGAATGGCCCGAACATATCAGCCAGTTCTGAAGCTTGAATAAAATGCACCTTAGCCCCCCCCCCCCCCGGCCCCAACCATTCAGTGTATCCTGTTCGTCTGCCAGCATCCATCTGCCTCCCGTATCTCTGTTGTCCTGCACTTGGGTCCACTACCGCAACCCCTGACAGATGCAAAGTGATATACTCATATCACATTCAGTGTACAGTAACCTGAGCCTTTGTTTAATTTGACCTGTCTAGCATGGCAGACATAATGCCCCACTGTGTGGAGACTGGAGGAGATCTTGTGTTAATTGAACCCTGTTGTGGACCGTTCACCTGTGCGCTTTCAGGTGTTGGGTTCTGTATTCCATTTCAGGTAATTACTGGTTCCCCCGGCTCGCAGCCTGCAGAGTACCAGCCCTACCACAGTTCTCACTGTCGAAAGAGAGTGGCTCATTACATGATGACTGCATTTAGAAATCCAATGGGAGCAGAGCTACAAAGTTGCAGAGCTATAAGCTGGATAAGAACCATGATACTTTTCATGGTAAAAGTCACTATGGTGCCATAATACAATTTAAACCATGATACCAGTAGCAATATATGTATTTCCATAATTGTTCGGTCATTACAATGTTAGTGACCAAAAACTATGAAAATACCATGCATTTTTTGTGGCTGTAACATGATACTTTTCTTTTTCCAATTACCTTTTTATTGTAAACAATCATTGTACAAACAAACATACACATTAGGGCTGACCCCTATTAGTCGATTAGTCGACTAATCGGTCGAGAGGAGCCGTAGTCGACTAGCTAACCTCTTAGTCAAATACAAAAAATAATGTATAATATTATTATTATAATTTTTTTTATCATTCTTTCCAAAAGAAAAGAGGCCTAGAAGCGTGGCACGCTAATGGCACGCATACCAGAGGCTACGAAAACAGGCACAGAGGCACTGAAAGAGGATTTTGTTTTTTGTTTTTAGTCGACCAATAGTCTACTAACGGCAAATGTTGCCCAATCATAGTCGACCATCCAAATCCTTAGTCGGGGACAGCCCTAATACACATACATGTGCAATTATGGTCATAGACGCCTGCGCAATGGAGCACTCGAAGCATCTGCTCTACCACTATTGAACATGGGGGGGCAAACGTCTGGTTTTGCTCCCCCACTTTTTGATCATATGAAAAATATGATATATCCCCCCCCCCAATATATAAATCTAACCATAACTACGTAATTTCAATCAAATTAATAATACGCAATGACACTTAATAGCAAGTTTTTAAGTTTCCAAAGATTGTGTGACCCCCCACTTTAATGGTTTGATCCAGTGCCCACGGGCCACGGTTCCTCGGCATGACGTATACGACATGTTGGGGGAGGCGGCTTTTTCGAATGCCTCGTTTGTCGTTTCAATGAAAAAAATTCAGGCTGGATATTGGATAACATTGTGAGGATTATTCTTCTGTGTTTACTGAAGGACTGGTTCTGGCCGAACCGTTCGTTATACAAGTATCATAGAGACATTACAAAGGTGCTCACAGTTGCACGAGGGTTTCGGACAGAGATACGGGATGGTTTGAAAGCTCGGCGTTGCTAATAAACATTTTAAATATGTTTTATAAACTGCTCAACACTGCACCGTTTCCGGCGTTGGGTTGCCTGGTGCGCCTGCGCTGTGATCACCCAACGGCGGAAATAATGCCGTTTTGAGCAGTTTATAAAAAAATATTTAAAATATTTATTAGCAACGCCGAGCTTTCAAACCATCCCGTATATCTGTCCGAACCCCTCGTGCAACTGTGAGCACCTTTGTAATTACTCTGTGATACTTGTATAATGAACGGTTCGGGCAGAACCAGTCCTTCAGGGTAAATCTAGGTTGGTTTCCCATTGAGGAGCAAGTGACTGTGGATTCACTCGGTGCAGCACAGTCACGAAAGGACCCTGATGTAAACAAGACAAACGTCTTTCTCTGGTCTGCATCCCCTTAACAATTGTGTGTATTGAGCCGTACTGTATTGTACCCATTCTGCAATCTGTTAAATAAAGTTTTCATTCATTCATTCATTCATTCATTCATTCATTCAGCCGCTGCGCTGACTGGGGCTATAAATCGTCAATGAATTGTTGTTGTTGTTGTTGTTGGCTTGTTGCTACTGCCGCTGCGGATGTGAACGGGGCCGGAGGGGCTTCGGAAAAGTTATTATTATTATTATTATTATTATTATTATTATTATTATTATTATTATTATTATTATTATTATTATTATTATTATTATTATTATTATTATTATAATAGTAATTGGCTATCATACGTGCCTAGCTAGCGTTAGCTAAAAGAGCCCTCGCAGTGAATATTTCATGTTGACGTGGACTCAATGTGGTTGAATGGTTGTTGTTGTTGTTGTTGTTGCTAGTCCGTTCACAAGTTGCTACTGCTGCTGGGGATGTGAGCGGAGGTGCTTCGGGAGGATCGGGAAAGTTATTATTATTATAGCTATCATACTGCAATATAAACTGAGTTTTATAGTGAAAAGAGCAGCTTTATTTTGGTCAAGATTGAAGGCTCTATATTGCAGGAAATTGCACATACAGCATTTTACATTCATTAAATGTAAAAGAATCTCCAAACCACCCCTTGCAAAAGAAAAAGAAAAAAGGGTAAAAAAAAAAGAATAAAAAAAAATCTTGCACCCCCACTTTCAACTATAACTAGGCGGCCATGATTATGGTATACGGTATTGAGGTATTACTAATAGTAGCAAACATTTTAATAAATAAATAAAATCTATGTCTATGGTCACAGTACATTTCAGTACAATTAATCAAGGCACGTCACACTGAGGTTGGTGGATAGTCAGAGGTCCATGAGGGGTTCACCCGTTCTAAGAAAGACATCCTCCTTATTCTTCAAAGTATATGTACGCTGTTCCAGTTGCAAAGTGTCATGGAGAATCTTTTTTAAAAGATCAAATGTTGGAGGTCTTTGTTTGTTCCAGCTGAGCAGGATAATTATTTTGAGCTATATATGATAGTATCCCAATTCTCTTCACAGCTATTGGATCTAGTGTCCTGTCCAATTCAGTACCAAAGAGATACTGTATAGGTGTAATGTCCAACGGAATTTTCAAGACATTAGCAGTCAAGTCATGAACCTCTTTCCAAAAAACATGGATAATTGACTATAGACAAGTTTTACAACGACGACATCTGGAGGAGGAGTTCGGGTACATCTTACATAAATGGAATGATAAGGTACATCCTGTGCATGATTGATTGAACATTTTAATTAACAGATTGCAGAATGGGTACAGTACAGTACAGCTCAATACACACAATTGTTAAGGTGATGCAGACCAGAGAAAGACTTTCGTCTTGTTTACATCAGGGTCCCCCATTTTCAATTCATAATGACATTTATGACATACACAACATACAGATATAAGAATCTAATCTAATCATCTAATCTAATCATGACATTTAAGACATACATGACATACAGATATACAGTACTGTTACATTTGTGACATACAACAAGATATGCAAATATACAGTACTGTTAAACAGATCCTAACAGTAAATATATACATATGAGGGGGAGGGAAATGTACATTAGGAGGGGGTAGGTGGGTGGGAGGGTGTTCGGACATTTACAGAGATCCTAACAGAAAATATACATATGAGCGGGAGGAGACTGTACATTGGGAGGGGGTGGGTGGGGGGGAGAACTTGTAATTATGTTCAATTACCTTATTACAGGACAATGAGATAAAGACATTCTGACATATGCTGTCCCACTGTTCATCATTAAAGTCATTACGCATAACTTTCTGCCAGAAATTCTTAAAGGGGGTCAAGGAAGAACTATGCTAGTCTAATAGAGCATTATAAATCAAAGAGATTTTTCCTTTCAATGATGTGGCCTCTTCCAAAATCTCCTCCAAACTTGACATCCCCAAATAAAGTCGTTATTTTCCTTGCAAAGTATAGTAATTAGATGAATTTAACACTATGATCGCCGAGAACGAGTTTTCACGTCATTCCGAGCCATGCTCATTCTGCCGAAGACGCCGTAACTCGTCTTTGATGTCAATATTTCAAAAATCTGTCATCGAAATCATATTTCCTTTCCGGAGCCCTGAGACACACTGCTGATCTCCTCTCAACTCTCTAGCGGTTCAAGAGCGCCATCTGGTGGCCGATCGGCAGATCGCCAACCGGATATTAACCTTTGAACCGGTAGTGCTCATCCATATGTGGTCCGGCCACTCGCTATAGCTCCCGCGACTCCATCTTGAAACACTGGATAATAGATCGCTCGCCCTAACTCAATAAACAACGTTATTTGGACGTATATACTATTATACAACCTGGAAATGGATCGGGCATTTCTACATCCCATAATAGAAAAACATCTGTTCCACGCTCATCTGCCAGCGGCGCGAGGAAGCCACGGTAAGATTCAGCGTTATTTTCTAACGTATTCTATACTAACTGATCTGATGAACATATGACCCACTCTGGATGAATCATCTAACACTGCCCACGGAATTATAAACGATCCCCCGCCCATCCGGTCATCATCAGATGATACGTAGAAACTTCTAGAAGCACGTCCAGTTGAAACTTTTTATCTCGCACAGATTCCTACCAAACTGTATTTGATCATCAATATAATGCATTTAGGGCTATAAATCACGTTCTGAAGAAAGCTGCAGAAAACGATAAAAACATACTTATACTTTAGACCATATTTTTGGGGCGGCGTGGCTCAGGGGTAGAGCGGGTCGTCCAATGATCGAAGGGTTGGTGGTTCGAATCCCGCTCAAGCCCATGTCCATCCCACTGCCGTTGTGTCCTTGGGCAAGACACTTAACCTACTTGCCTCGTATGAATGTGTATGCATGTGAATGAATGTTGGTGGTGGTCGGAGGGGCCGTAGGCGATGATTATTCGCCACGCTTCCGTGAGTCTGCCTCAGAGCAGCTCTGGCTGCAATTGTAGCTTACCACCACCGGTATGACTGTGTATGAACGAATAATGGACTCTGTAAGCGCTCTGGGGTCTCTGGGGTGTCACGAAGAGCGCTATATAAATCCAATCCATTATTATTATTATTATTATTATTTTAGTATGAATATGTGAATGAAAAAGTTTAACGTTGCTACACCCTGAACAATACATATAGGACATTGAATGGGCCATAATAATGGCAATTTAGCAATAGAATTTAAAAAGTTATAGCCCTGCAAAGAAGGGGAACTTCTCCATAGACAAATAGAGCTGGCGAGGGATGGTAAATTATGAATTTAACCCATGGCGATTAAAGTGTTAAAGGCTGTTCTTTGTGGGGAGCTTATCAATGTATTCATGGATTTAAATTTTTTTTTGTCTAACTAGCTAAATTAGTGACTTAAATAAGTAGTTGAAAACGTTAATTTGTATGCCATTAATTTGTCAGAGAAATTAGATGGGTAGGAGATTCCAGTGTTCCAATAATTTGTTTATCTTTTTAACTAGTGTGTGAGTGTAGTTTATCTGAGACAGCTCTTTAAGAGTAGGGGACACATTCACCCCAATATACTTAAATCCACTTTGTGCCCAGGTAAAGGGTAAAATGCTTGTGAGTTACATATTGGCATGTTCAGGTTGGTTAGGTACAGGATGATGTCATCTGCATACAAAGAAATTCTGTTTGTCATATAAATTCCAGAATAATTTTTGGCATGGCTTCTGGCAAGGGGTTCAATCGCTAAATTAAATACAAAAGGGGATAGTTAGTGGGCATCCTTACCGGCAGCCTCTGCATAAACCAAACCTTTCAGAGAGAGTGCTATTAGCTTGTGGATTGCTATACATAGATTTGAAAACGTATGACCACTCGACCCTATCGAACGCCTTTTCTGTGTCAAGCGAAAGCACTAATGTAGGTTGATCATGTAGGGTCGAGTGGTCAATTATATTTAATAACCTTTGAATATTATCAGTAGTGTATCATGCCTTTACTGGGGGTTAATACGCTGGGGTAGTAGGTATTCTAGTCTATGTGCAATTACTTTTGATATTATTTTAAATCAACTGGAAGTAATGAAATTGGCCTAAATTAGGTACATTCCACAATATCAATATCCTTCTTTGATGTATCAATGATATTATAGCTGTCCTCATTGAATCTGAACGGGAAATCCAATATCACTGCAGGAGTCACAGGGGAGGCAGCTTTATTCTGTCTGTACTGTTCCAGCCAGTGCTGCAGGACTCAGTGTTTGTCAAAAGTGAAGAATTACATTTCTAGTATTTAGCATAGTGTGTCTGTTGAGGAGGAGATAGCTGGAGGTAAACTGGTGAATGGTCTGATATAAGAATGGATCATATACTACAGGAGGTTACAGAGGAAAGAAGATTCTTGGGCAAAAGGAAAAGATCCAACCGAGTATGTTTTGTGTCTGTTTGAGTAAAATGTATAGTCTTAGAGGCCATCTTTAACCTCTTAAGCCATAGATTGCTCCATACAAGGTCCATTTGCATGTTCTTGGTATCTAGGGAGCTCAGGGAATGTATTCCCAGTGTCATAAATATTGTGTATGTTACTATGCTATGTATGTTACTAAATTGTAATGAACCAAAGGAGAATATAAATCTCCCCCCCCCCCCCATGCTAACATTGACCAGATGTGAAAGATTGCCACTGGGCTCATTCAGCACCTTCTTGAGATCAAGTGTACAAAAGATCTAAGCAAATTAATAAAGAGCAGATGATTTACAGGGGTTTTTGTAGTACAGAATGTTGCCATCCGGACAAATGCTATTTGAAATATGAATATAAAATATAAAGCCATACATTTATAAAGCCATAATTAGAGATTTTAAATTATTACCTCTGTTTTATTTTTTTGCAATTTTATTCTTTTTAAAAATATTTTTTTAAATATATTGCATTGCACCCTATATGCCATTGCAAGTTACCCATCTCTACAAATACAGCGATTTTCTCGATGGCTCTCTCTTGTGCACAAAGCTCTGCTTAAACTGGTTCCCTCGTACCTAAGCATGCTTCTGTGCACGAAGCAATACAAGTATGCCCTTCGTTCTCAAGCTGCTCTAAAACTGGATGTTCCCTATATGAGAACTGAATTGGGGAAAAGGGCTTTTAACCCTTTCACTGCCACACAACCAAACGGTTAACCCTTTCACTGCGACAATAGACGTTAAATATGCTGCTCCTTCATCCTGGAACAAGATACAGGATGACCTAAAATTACCAGGGCCCTCATTCATCAACTTGACTTACGCACAGATATGTGCTTAACCTGTGCGTACGACCATTTCTAAGCAAAGAGTGGGATTCATCAATTTCAACTTGAACTTAACTTCGTGCTTATGTGTACGCACAGCTCTGAGCACACTTAGCTGACGCCCAGTGGTAGAACATCGTTACTACGGCATAAGCGCTCCTCAGTTCTGCATTAGTTTCAAGGCGGAAATAAGCTTCCGTGCATTAGTGTTCAACTTCTGTATGACCCGTAATTCATTATAGTTCATTATAAAATAGCGACAGTAGTGTAATTATAACGGGCTCACACGCGAACAAGAGGTTGGCCTGCTTGTTTGGCACGGGGGGGCAGACGCAAAACACCAACCTCCAAACGCGACTAAATATTGTTTCAAATAAAAAGCGAATTATTTTGTGTGTCATGTTTCCAAATAAGATTGGTCACGAAATGCTTTCTACTTCAATTTGTTGGTTAGAATAGATGACCTCCGTTGAAACTTCACTGAGACTAACAGTCTATTTGTGAGCTCCCGCTCAGATGTGATAATAATAATAATAACAATAATAATAATAGCTTCATTTTATATAGCGCCTTTCAAGAGACCCAAGGTCGCTTTACATAGATAGGGGGGGGGGGGGGATAACAAAGTAACAGACATAGTGGACAGACACACAACATATAAATATGTTATGGTTTGTAACCGACCCCAATCGCACAACACAAGACAGGTATGAGAGTAAGCCAAGAACTGGGCATTTATTGAAACACACAGAAAACGGCACTGTCCCTTTAAGGGAGAACACAAACTACTGGAAAACAAGAAAAGGGAAAGGGGGCACAGTGCCTATAGGAGGCGAGCTGGCTAAGGGGAAGGCTAAGGGAACAGGACCAGGGCAGGGGGAAGGGGCAGGAACAGGGAGGACTAGGAGGACCGGACGGGATGACTAGGAGGACTGGACAGGGAGGGCTAGGAGGACTAGAGAGGGGAAACAGGGACAGAGGCTCGCGGAGGCGGGCTGGGGAGAGGGAGGACTGGAAGGACTAGACAGGGAGGACTAGGATGACTAGGAGGACTGGACGGACTGGACGGACTGGACAGGGAGGACTAGAGAGGGGAAAACAGGGACAGAGGCCCGCGGAGGCGGGCTGGGGACAGGGAGGACTAGGAGGGCTAGAAGGACTGGACAGGGAGGACTAGGAGGACTAGAGAGTGGAAAACAGACAAAGACTGGGATACAAGCATAAGAAGAATGTTGCTGCTCTGCAGCTTCTCCCGGGATGGTTCGTCTGGGGAAGCAGATGGTGACGTCAGAGCCGCTCTGCAGATTACTCTCGGCAGCTCTCCGAGGTGGTAAACGGGACCGAGAGGGAGAGAGGGAGCGGGTTAGCTCAGAGTACAGTTGGGGACAGAGCAGGTGACAGGAGAAGTGACTTGTCCCAAAACAGAGTAATCCAAGTGACTGAATCTTCGGTGTAAATACACACTGTGAGTAACGTCCCAAACACAAATCCACGTGATAGAATCTTCTGTGCAAATAAACACTGTGAGCGAAGTCCCAATAATAATCCAAGTGACAGTATCTTCGGTGTGAATACACACTGTGAGTGAAGTCCCAATAATAATCCAAGTGATAATATCTTCGGTGTGAATACACACAGTGAGCGATGTTCAAGCAAATATTATCCCAATGAAACAATCCAAAAAGCTGACACTGGGTGAGTGACAGTCTGACAAAAAAGCAGGATATCTTCAGTGTCTTAGACACACGAAAAACGAATAGGGTCAATGACAGTCTAGAAAAACTCACCCAGGCGCTGTGCGTAAAGAGAGCAGGTTCAAACAGGGCGAGCGCGTCGCCACGGGGAACGGGTTGTCCAAGCGGAGGTCTGAGTGGTGCGCGACTGCTTGGAGTACGCGCCGGTACGAAGGGCGCATCTGGCGCGGCGGTCTGAGTGGTGCGCGACTGCTTGGAGTACGCGCCGGTACGGAGGGCGCATCTGGCGCGGAGGTCTGAGTGGTGCGCGTCTACTTGGAGTACGCGCCGGTACGGAGGACGCATCTGGAGTGCGTCTGAATGCGCGTCTGGAGTGAAGAGCGCGTCTGCTGCGCGGAGGTCTGAATGCGCGTCTGGGCGTCTGCTGCGCGGAGGTCTGAATGCGCGTCTGGGCGTCTGCTGTGCGGAGGTCTGGATGCGCGTCTGGACGTCTGCTGCGCGGAGGTCTGAAGTGGAACACTGGAATACCTCCCGTGGAAGTTTAGAGAGCGCAGTCCAGTGTCTCCTTCCAGGCAAACGGAGACAGGAGGCGAAGGCTTGAGCGCATCTCACGCCGGAGATGAAAACAGCATAACAGACGGAAACCGAAACTCCGTAGGAGCCTTTAGACAGAGAACCTCCCGAAGGAGTCTTGGTGATAGGGATATGATACGGAACGACCCGACAGGAACTGAGGGGAGAGCGAGGTACTTAAAGCCCACAGGGGAACTAATTAGAATGCACATCAGGTGCGTGAAGGTAATTGATACTAGAACTAGAAGTGTGTGTTCGGCACCAGACCAATCAAACACATAATGACAGGTAGTCCAAGGGTGTGGCTGCTGAAGAGCAAACGAACGCGAGGGTGGGGGCTAGTGAGGTGAGGAGAATGCAATTGATTAACAGAAAACTAAAGGAACAGAGTGAGTAGGCTTAAAGGAACAGAGCGAGTAGGTGAGCAACGGACAGAAACCTCACAAAATATGATGATGGAATTCATTCAAGATCCTCTCCACCCTCGGGTCTTTGCCACCGGCACGGTCCATCGTGATATTGGAGATGGATCGAGCAATAGACTGTTACTGTAGCTGTCAAAGCTCCATCACAAATGCAGTTATGTGAATAGAAAGGGATTCCACTAAGTCAATGTTGCGATGCGCATTTGCCTGATACATGTTGTTGCTGCATGCCGGGAGGAAGGCGATGCTGAATGTTTTCAATTCATTAAATAAAACGGATACTTTTTGCAAGGGTTTACTGACTGTCATACAAATAATCAACCAACTACATACTGTAACTTTTCAGTGCACGTTCTTATTTACATTGTGACAACAGCCTTGTGAGTTCCCGCAGTGACCCGCACACAGACATGATGGAATTCAAGTTCAAGTTTGTATTGATCACATATAGGCAGGCTACACATGGCGTATCTGCTACATCATACATCAGTGAGATTCATTGTTCTTGTATATGCTCTCGTATTATTGTTTATATATAGGCTACCCAATACTGACATTAAAATAGATTGTATGACTCTAGAAATCATATGCAGCGCAGCAGCAGGTAGAAAATTGACGGAAAATCCGTCGCGATTTGGAATAAAATTGAGGAGAACTTTAATCCCTGGGTATTAATCAAACAAAACGGAAAAAGGCAGTCATATTCCAGCATGGTCTTTATTAGTGTTTGCGCTGCCCAGGCAGCAATGGTTAATAGATATCATATCCGACATCACCGTACGTGTACACGTCTGTCAGCCTGTCTCATAACACGCTTCCCTCGGTTTAGTCCATTCTTCCACATTTCATGGGGGTGTCCATTACCGTACTGTATATGGTTAATCGGGGCGGTTTTGGTATGCAAATACGTGAAAGTGTGCACGAGCCTCGGCGCAGGGCCAAGGTGATATTTATCATGACAGGTGTGCGTAGAACCTGCGTACGCACGTGTGGTAAATCCCGTTTATTTTGTGCGTGCACTCATTCTAAATTCTGTGCTTACGTGTGGAAATAGAACATTTTCTACGGCACGTTGATGAATGAGGGCCCAGGACTGGTCACCCTCTGAGAATTTAAAGCCATTTTAAAATCCTACGAATTCAGTTCCCTCGGACAGTGCAACTGTGTTTGATAACTTGCCTGTTTGATAACTTGCCTAAAATTGGAGCTTGCTGTGAATGTTTTATCTGTATTTTATTGTGATGTTCTTTTTTTATGTTGAAACTTTCTGCTGCCTTGCTTGGCCAGATCGCTCTTGAAAAAGAGATTTTAATCTCAATGATGCTTATCTGGTTAAATAAAGGATTTGATTGATTGATTTATTTTAAAATGTGCTCTTAATTATTCTGATTGTCTGATGTCTTTATATTTATGAACGCACTGTGACACTTGTGAATGTAACATCTTGACGGCACTGTAAATTAGTTTAATTACTCAGTGCAGTAACCTTTACTATCAAAAGAGCCATTTTCCCCCCTCCCACAAAATAAAATTCCTCTGGAGCCGCAAAACCAATTTACCCTTAAAATGAAGATAACACAGTGTATAACATTTTATATATAGTTATCCCCAAGCATAGGCCCTACCCCACATTTAGCATAAAACGCCTGACAATTGCATACCCGAAGTAATTTGCGATTTATTATACTTTATACTTATAGCACACAGTTTGTTGCATTCATGGAATTATAAAGCAACAAAAAGAAAAGTTTTGACTTTTTATTGCTGTTTTTACCTGTTATAACAAAGGAAAACCTCAAACTCTTATGAAGAGGAGAAAAAATACTGGCTGTGTAGACCGATTTTTAAATAAAACACAGAAGAGGAGACAAAACACTGGTGTCTGTGTAGACCGACTTTGAAATAAAACCCTGAACTATTCAGGTATATTTGAGTCCTTCCCTTATTTGTGGAACATTTATAAAATAAAAAGTAATCCACTTTGAAAAAAGACTACCATGTGTAGACCTACTTTGAAATAAAACCCTGCAGCTATTTGAGTCCTTCCCTTATTTGTGGAAAATCTATCAAATAAAAAGTAAATTTTTTGTTGTTCGCAAATTTCTCACCACATATCAGGCCTACAGGTAAGCCTGCATCGTTAGTCGTGAAAGCAAAGTAATCTGTCCACGCTGAATTAAACCCTCTATTTTCCTCAGACTTTCCTTTTTTTGGATTTATCCATGGTTAGCTTACTGGGGGGTCAGAAACTCAAGATTAGCCACTTGCAGACGGCAGGGAGAGGCGCGGGGTGTGACGTACTGTATATTTTAGTTGATGAAATATTTTTTCATTTCAGTGTCACAGTATGACATCGATCTCCAAAATAAGAAAGAAAATGTAATTTTTTCTTTTTAATTTGTATTATAATTTTTTGACCAGGGAGCCGCAGCTGATTGGCTAAAGAGCCACATGCGGCTCCGGAGCCGCAGGCTGCCGACCCCTGACTCAGTGTATTATCGAGTATAAATAAAGATTGAATGAATTACAGGGCAGAAAATACTGTGAATTAAATCTACTGTAAGTACAGTTGCTTTTGTATCATGTCCATAGCTCCGCCATTTTTCACCAGATTGCGACGCAGTTTTTTTCTAGACGTTCACAGAAAGGTAAAGAAACAATATAAGTTGTATTTTATGGCAATAACGTTCAGGTTTGTTCGACCTGTGAGATAATCACGAAAATAACATCAAATTCTTTTTTCACGTCAGCCGGCTGCAGTATGACAGTGGCTGGTGTGAGCTGGGCAGTGTAGTTTTATGGAATTTTGACGTCCATCGAAAGCCCTGGTCTCCTCTTTCTTAGGACTACAACAATTTCATAACAGCGTCATTTCCTCACGTCTAAATCATCCGGTATAAAAAGAAGATTTTTATGAATTAGTATTTCCGTTCCCATATTATTGCTTGTAAAGCTTGAGAAATAAATCTATCCTACCCAGTCCCTCTTGGGTTTTTTGTGCTCCTCATCAGACAAATGAGTTACCTGTAAGAAGGTAACAGTGACCATTTCCTTTTAAAAATATTTAAGAACTCTTTTACGTTTGATTGGGTGACCCAAGCCTCTGACGTTAAATGTCATCACATTGAGTGTGTTGGCCATACTGGAAAGTGGATGTTATGGTTGAGATGTTTGAAACAAATAAAAACAACAAGCATACAAGACAGTAGGTAAAAAATGCATGGGCCCTTCCACCCCCCTTCCCCCCACCCGCTCCCAAAACCCCACAGCCTAACCCCCAACTGACTAGGCAAACCCATAATACAGTAGAACCCTTAATTTATCTGGCGGATGGTAAATGCCCATCAACAACGCACGGTATATTAAATTTTTTTTAACAAATTGTAATAGGGAAATTAAATTGCTTATATCCCTGAAATAGTATTTAGCTCAAAAAAAATAGTGTGTGCAGGTACAAAAAAAAAGTGAATTGGAGGGCGTAGTGGGCAAGGCGCTCGCCACGAAATCTGGAGACGCTGGGCTTGCCTGTTCGAGCCCAGCGCTCCACATTTGCTTTCAGTTTAGCTGGTTGTCCATACTAATACACATTGGCCGTATTAGGGGGTGGGAAACTGATGGGTGGGGATCGGGCGTTGTGGACAGCGACTCCTACAGGTCGGTTGGTGCGCCTGCGCAGTAGAATCAGGAAGTGTCGGGGGCAGCGTGAGCCTCCCACGCGTTACTCCTCGCCACTGAGAGATCGAGCTGCGCAGGTGAAAAGATGCGACTGCTGTTACCTCAAGTACCGGAGGGGACTTGTGCTATGTATGACTTAGTCCACATTGCAGCCGGCTTGTGGGAGGCAAGAAACAGCGTTCGTGACAGGGGAGGGTTGAATTGGATGTTACGAAATTGGGATGGGAGAAAATATAGAAAATGGGAGAAAAAGTAGAGTTTGGTAGAGTTTGGGATGATAAGCTCCTTATTTATGCATAAAAACAAACAAACTCACCCCTTCTTTTATTAAAGCAAACAGTTAAGTCAAACCTGAGCATATGTAGTTTATCTGGGATCGATATTACGCTTGAATGCCTCGGGTTTTTGCGGCTGGATCTTTCCTTGTGCAGCACACTAGCTGCATGGGTAACAGAACCCACGGAAGGTCCCGACGTCTATAGAAATCCTGGGTGTAGGAGCGCTTGGACCCGTCCTGTACGATGTCTCGTTGTTTCGTGGACTGTACGACAAAATCTTTATTTTGATATTTGAGAAAGCGGATGAGCAGAGCTCTATTTTGGTTAGGATTTGTTGGTGACAACAAACCCATGTGATGGACTCTTTCCAGTGTGTAGGATTTGTCAGGACCTAAGTTGGGTAGCATGGTTTGCACAAACTGCCCTCGGCTCCTTCATTGAGACCGAACATCTGTATGTTCTTCTTCCTCGCCCGGTTCTTCAGGTCATCCGACTTTTCCGACATTTCAACATAAGTAATCCGTTTTGTAGGCTTTTATTATTAGATTCCGTCTAGCCTATCTTCTATTGTAGCTATGTGGGTCTTTGCGGCCTCAATGTGTTGTTTGTTGGCTGTTACGGCTCGCTTGATATCAGACAGATTGTTCTCCACTGCTGTGATAGAGTTAGCCAAAAAAAAACAGCGATTATTTATAGGCTACCATCCAGCTTTGAGCCAAACTCTGAGTAGAATGCTTTTAGCTCAGTTAGCAACTCGGCTAAGTTGGCCATGTTGCTAGCTTCGATGTTCTTGACCAGCAAGTTTATCTTTGCAGAACGAGTGTTTGCCTTGCATGCTTTAGTATAAATGTCACACTCTTTTTTGACATAGTCAAGTCAGAGGTTTAGGTCAGGTTTGTTAAGGTTTGGAGGAGTTTTATGTGCAAAGTTGCGGCCATCTTCATCAGGGTCATGAGCACCCCCTACCCATGATACTTTTTAACCCTTACACGGCAGCTGGGATCACAAGATCACGCGATAATCCAACTCGCCAGGCTTCAAGCTATGGACTTGTACCCACAGTGGTTCTGACCTATCAGTGTCCTTTGAGGAACTACTGGCGGCTACAGGCAAACAACTATTTTCTTAAAAGTGCCGGCACTATTATTCAAAATAGATTATATTCTTCCTGCGTCATTCCACTATAGTGAAATAGGATGTTACACGTTGTGCTGTTTATTTCCTTCACAGAGACTATTAGTATCCGCCGCTATCCGCTTCTTCTTATTATTTTTTTCATCTCAGAGACGCACTGTCCTTGAGATTATATTCAGAATAAAGCTTGCATGCTGTTCTGTATAGAGCCCTATTCTTTTCACCCAGACACACCTACCCTAGATTCCCAATGTCATTGTGCTTTCCCTCTATCACAACTGAGAGGATGTCATGGTTTAAGATGTGATGTAGGTAAAAAATATCACATGTTTCTTATAATCCTTTTCCATATGGGGTAATGGCTGTTGACATCACTCGTGGTGACATCAGCCATACAAAAGGAAACTACTCAGAACGTGTTCAGCTGAGGTGTCATTCCATTATGTTGCCTTGTGCTTGACAGCTAAACAAGCGTGGATGAGGTGGACCGTACATGACACAGTTAGCTGGTTAAATATGCATGAGCCGCCCTATTGTCCTTTCTGCCACAGATGACAGGTACGGTCTAAGCCACGTGTAAAACACTTGGGTAAGAAGAGGAACATCAGAAAACAACTTCAGTCAGTGAACACACTATGACTACGTCAGGAGATGTGGGATTAACATACAGGTTGAGAAAATGCATTGGCTATCTGAGAAAAGAAAAAGGATCTGACAGAAATGTTTGTTTTTATCCCTCATTCAGGCCTGTGGATCCTCTATAGCTGGTTGTTAATGGCACCTGTCATTCTCATGCAAGTGGTGTCAGTGGCATCCAAGAGCTTCAGGTTCCAATGTCAAACTCTGGAAACTTGTGTATTTTCTCAGCTTATATTAGCAGCTGCTCTGCTCCATCCCTCTGTACGTCTGGTATGACTGATGGATCCGGTCCCTGCTCACAGGCTGGCCTGAATAATGAATGGGGGTCTGCAGCAAAATCGCCATGCTTTCATCTCCTCACCTTTCCAAATGTCACCAGTGGTTCACAGTAGTTCCGCCCTATACTGTATGTAATATTTTACAGTGGAGGGACAGTATACAGTAGGGTCATTACCCATCACCACACCAAAAATTAAAACAATTATATTTCAGTTGTAAACCATTGTTACTGTGTAGCAATCGGCCCACCACCAACATAACTAGTACAGGTGTCTCACATTAGCTAAGTTAGCAATAGGTTTTAGGTAGTCGAGGTAAGAGGTTGGCTTTATCAAAGGCTAGGTTTAGCCTAACTAGCCTCCTATCCTAACGCCAATAACGTATCAAGGGGAACTATCTTATAAATGGCCTTTTCCAGTGGTTAGCATTGTTTTCTAGCAATGTGGGGTTGTACCAACACTGACTAGATATGAAATTCTCATTCAGTCCCACTCCTCCACTTCAGTTGATACAAGATCCTCCCCCAGTGAACTAAGCCATTCAGAATTGCCTTGCTTGTCTACGTAGAGATGCTGATTTGCATATCTTGATTTGCATATCTAAGCTCCGTCTATGGTTGTAGCCACCGCCCACAATCAACAATTCGCTCAACAACGGAGCAGTGGGAATAATGCGGAAGCGGTTTCCCTGTCACTTCCTCTAAAGAGAGAGAGAGAGCGAGGGAGAGAGAGAGAGGGAGAGAGAGAGAGGGAGAGACAGACAGATAGAGAGAGGGAGAGAGAGGCTCTCATACGGAGAGGCTCTCCGAGGCTCTCTGTCTCTCCCCCTGCATTTACACACAATCGCGAGTCGCGTGTCGAGCCGCTCACACACGCGCACACGCACACGCACGCTCACGGAGCGATCTCTCCTCTCTCTCCCTCTCTCTATCTGTCTCTCCCTCTCTCTATCTCTCCCCCTGCATTTACACACAATCGCGAGTCACGAGTCGAGCCGCTCACACACACGCACACGCGTGCTCACGGAGCGATCTCTCCTCTCTCTCTCTCTCTCCCTCTCTCTATCTGTCTCTCCTTCTCTCTATCTCTCCCTCTCTATCTCTCTCTCTCTCGCGCTCGCTCGTTCTCTCTCTCGCTCTCTCTCGTATGTATCACACTGTGTGGGTGACTGTCACTCAAAGCGCATTGCTAGTATGGGCGGAGCCCAGCCAAAAACAGCTTGGAATCTTGAATGCAGAAAATGCTGCTCGAAAGTACTTGATTAGAAATACAAAACAATGAATTTTTTTGAAAAATAAATTACAGATGTGTTCCATAGACTCACAGGAATTGTGTAAAATTACCCAAATAGTGAAAGAAATAGTTTCCTATACAGTAGTTGGTGTGTTTATGATAGGTCAGATATCCCAGACCATGTATATTTTTACCACCAAAGTTAAAAATAAATTGGGGAAACACTGGTACAGGCCTTTATATCCAAGAGGAGTTTGAGGTAGGAATACAGACCTTTTCAAAAGAAGTCTGTTGCTAGGGAAACAGCTTGGGCGGCAGTGTATTACGGTCAGCTGTATTAGCAAACAATACAACAGAAAACACACTGGGGCCAAAATATAATGTTTATGAAAAGGTCTATAGGAATATGTAGGATCTGATAAAACAAACCAAATGTTAAGTATGGATTTAGAAAGTATGTCAATGAGTAATGTGCGTGTGCGTGTGCGTGTGCGTGTGCGTGTGTGTGTGTGTGTGTGTGTATTGCACCTGCTGCCTCAGGTAATAAGTTAATGTACATGTAACGTACCACTAGACCACCTCTCTCCATGGAAACCCGTGGGGAAAATGGAAAAAAGGCTCCCAGGATACACAGGTGACTAATGTTTAAAACCAAACAGGTCAAAGTTCACCTGACAAACGGCTGTGTAGAGAAAGCAGCCAACCTTACCTCAGATCGAGTGGGACTGACCAATCAGATGTCTTTATATCTGCCCAGATAGACGTAATAATATGGAGCCACCAGACCACTTCAACTCCTTTAAAGGGGAACTATCTTACTATTTCTTTCACTATTTGGGCAATTGTGTGTAAATGCAGGGAGAGAGATAGAGAGAGGGAGAGACAGATAGAGAGAGGGAGAGAGAGAGAGGGAGAGGAGAGATCGTTCCGTGAGCGCGCGTGTGCGTGTGTGAACGGCTGGACTTGCGACTCGCGATTTTGTGTACAAGGCTAACATAAAACACTGCATTCAATTGTGGACATCTTGGTTGGCAAACACTGGTGGCCGTAACATTGCACCATATTACATATAGCCAGTAAAGACCACTAGACACTGAGCGAGCAGCCTGCCAAGAGTGGTAACATGACACCTTTGTCAATGGAGGAAGTCATTTATAGATTTTAGGAACTGAAACCATGTCCTTGGAAATAATCTTCACTTCTAATTCATTAAAGGACAATCTTGCCTTGGTAAAAAAATTATCAGTGAAGAATGTGGTCGTTATTTTTCGGGCAATTCACTACTGTTGGTCTCCAGTGTATCTGGATATGTTGTAAACACCACATAATGATTTGACACCACATTTAAAATGCCAAGACTGTAGGAATGACTTGGGACCCACGTGTCAAAAACACTGGTGTTATCCTTTAAGAGAAAAAAACTGGAGCCCTAGAGTAAGATCTCAGTTTCTACACATTCATTAATTTCTCCATACGCCAAATAGCTACAAGGTGTTGAGAAGGAGGTTAATAATTATCTAACAAGCATGCACCTGGAAGTCCATTTGGCAGCTTGGCCAGTGTCAACCTTAGTTATTACTTGAACTGTCCATGGTGCTGAACGAATAGGGAGCGTGATTCACTGTGCGACAAATTTCATTCCCAAGCAAAATATGGCATTGCTTTGGTTGTTAATTTAATTTGAGGGAATTCTATAAGCTGTTTTTACGTCAGCCAAGACATAATAAGTTATTCAATGCAGACTATTAGTTGCCATGGGAGAGGCTTCTCCTCGTTCCAAAGTGTGAGACAGTCTTTAGGCTATAAGAGGAATTATGCAGGCTTAAATATGACACATGGAGCACACACTGGCAACAACACAAACAATTGAATCCCCATCTCAGAGGCTCACAGATGGGCAGGTTTTCTCTATCGATTGGCGGACAGGACTTTTCTTCTTCCTTTGGTGAATATTCACCCATGTGTTTTCACACATCAAGAATCAAGAATCAAGAGGTTTATTTGTCACATACATACCAGGGCATACAGTGAAATGCGGGTGGTCATGCCCGCATTGATTGTGCAAAATACAACAATAAAATAGAATAAAATAGGCATAGAAAAGAATTTAATAGATAAGACACAAGATATACATGGTAAAAAAAAGACATGCTAGGTTCCTGAGAAACTGGTTCTTATATACACTACTATGCAATATACAATTTACAATGTTACCTCTTAATGGATCTAAACTATACAGTGCCTCCTTCTTTTAAAGTGTTTCTAAATATTCATTTTTTTTAAAGTGGCATTTTGTTTAAAGTGATTGTTTTAGCGGTTGCCGCATGAGTGGTGTGTGTGTGTGTGTGTGTGTGTGTGTGTGTGTGTGTGTGTGTGTGTGTGTGTGTGTGTGTGTGTGTGTGTGTGTGTGTGTGTGTTCATGTGTATTTGTGAGTGGAGAGTTCAGTGTTCAGTGTTCTGATGGCCTGGGGGAAGAAGCTGAGCCGGAGTCTCTCTGTTCTTGCAGCGTGTGACCGTAGGCGCTTGCCTGACCGCAGCAGCTTAAACAGGCTGTTGTTGGGGTGGTGAGGGTCTTTCATAATTCTGCAGGCTCTGGATTTGCACCTCCTGTTATATAAGTCCTGCAGGGGTGGTAGTGCAGTACCCGTAGTACGCTCAGCTGAGCGCACCACTCTCTGGAGTGCCTTCCTGTCCTGTGCCGTGCTGTTTCCAAACCAGGCAGTGATGTTTCCAGTCAGAATGCTCTCTACGGCCCCGGAGTAGAAGGAGTGGAGTATCTTCCCCGATACTCTGAACTTCCTTAGCTGTCTCAGGTCACGTGATAGAAGCGCTGTTTGGCCTTTTTCACCACGGAATCTATGTGTGTAGACCATGTCAGGTCCTCTGTGATGTGGACTCCCAGGTACTTGAAACTGCTCACCCTGTCCACGATAGCCCCGTTTATCCACAGCGGCATGTGTGTCCCCTGCTGTATTCTCCTAAAATCCACAATCAGCTCTTTGGTTTTACCAATGTTCAGGAGTAGGCTGTTATCCCGGCACCAGCGTGCCAGTTCATCAACCTCCTCCCGATAGGCCTTCTCATCATCGTTAGAGATCAGCCCCACCACCACCGTGTCGTCCGCAAACTTCACTATGGAGTTGGAGCTGAACCTGGCCACACAGTCATGTGTGTACAGTGAATACAGCAGGGGGCTCAGAACGCAGCCCTAGGGGGACCCGATACTCAGGGTGATTTTGCTGGAGGTATGACCCCCCCACCCTGACTGCCTGGGGCCTGTCACTTAGAAAGTCCAGGATCCAGGCACTCATGGCGGAGCTCAGACCCAGATCGATCAGCTTGTCAACCAGTCTGGTGGTCAACCAGTGTTGATCAAACTGTATCAAAGACATGTCATAAATCAATAATGCTAACGTGAATCTGTGTGTTTAGTGAGGAGGAATATTTCTAAATGTGAAGAGTGAAGAGGAAGAGTTTCTGTGTGTGGTTGCCATTTCCCAGTAGTGATTAATTTCGAATGCGGCCCACAAATAAACAGCTCAATAGGCATTGCAGATTGAAGAAGCTGTATGTTAACTGATTGTTTAATTCCGTTCACTTGTGATTGCAGTTCTGGCTTCTGTTGATTAACTAAACCTTGTGAACTAGTAGGCAGGTCCAGCAGCTGGCATGCAGGAGATCTTCACCACTCTGGAAAATACTGTTCATAAATTGTGATGGTAATGTTATGGAAATGTTATCTATGTCCATCTGTGTTTTAAATCTCTGTACAGCTTGACTAGTTTAATATAGGTCAACTAGTATAACAGCCCAGACACTAGGCTACAGAGTCACTGTCTCTTTAACAACAACCAAGGTTAGGAGCATTTGGCCTCTGGTGTGAAAGACATAACAATAACACCGCCTAGCCAAGGCCTTGTTTATTTCATTTCTCCCCCTTGGGAAGATTTTGTTTACCTTTCTGTCATATCTGGATGTCTAATGTACGTCATTTCAATTATGTATTTAATCTGTGTCTGACCAGACCTCTTGGTCACTTTCTGGTCAGACGCTTGTGTGTACACATGGTGTGTCTCTCTATAAACTGATCTCTGTGGAAGCACAGATATTAAACCATGTTCTATGTTTTTATAAACAAATGACTCAATCTCATTTCTACAGTTCACTGTCGATGGCTCATTTTAAATATTCCACAACAGTAATCAGGGAATCGACAGCAATGCTTTAATAGAAATATATATAGAGAGAGACCCTTAATTTTTCCTGTCAATCTGCCAAGTGGCCTTCTTGTGTGTCAGGCAGCCCATTTGGAGATATATGGGATGCAACCAGACAGGCATGAGACAAACTGTACATTTACAGGCATTCAGAAAGCATGACAGAAGAGCCACTGCCACACAGCAATGACTCCTCAAAGCAGCTCGACAGCTCCTGAAATACACTTGT
>NC_140170.1:135086117-135245740 GCF_963971535.1 Notolepis coatsorum | reverse complement strand
CTGCATATGGCTCGCTGATAACAAACTATCATTACACCTGGGTAAAACGGAGTCCATTCTCTTCGGTTCAAATAACAAACCCAGCAAGACCGACGGCTTCTCAGTTACAGTGGGTGACAATATTGTCACAAGGAAAGATGAAATTACATACCTAGGTTCCATCCTAGAGGCAAATCTTTCCTGTGACAAAATGGCATCCAATGTAATAAAAAAAGTCAACCAACTAACTAGATTCTTGTACCGGATCTCCTCTCTGGTAAACAAGAATACCCCGAAGACTCTGGCAGGAGCACTCATTCAAGGGTACTACGACTATTGTAACTGAGGGGTACAATTCCCTGACTGTATTGAATAAGTATGGTATCATTAAACCACTACTGCGTTATGTACATTACTACTGGCCATACAGTACACAGGTATATGTGATGAACACTCCCACAATAACACGGCTTCACAAGAAATACTGTTTAGAAGAATATTTATTAGCAGCACGAAGATTATCTTACATTACTTATCAAGATTGAGAGTTGCGCTTGTAAGGCGAAGAATGTGCATGAATAGGTCAAGAGCGTAAGTCCATGAGCATATTACGCAGGAGATAATTAATACCACCTGTATCATAAGAATTATATATGGTAATTGACTTCCGGTATAGGATGTGGTAGACGTGTTTCTCCACGCTGCAACTCCCCAACTTTACAAACCTATGCTAAAAAGCCTCATTGATACTTTATTATTATTTTTTTTTTTTTTTACTTTCTTTCTTCGGATATTTTGCTACTAATGAATTTTTGGCTGTGACAGGCATAATGGCATCGAAATGGCCAAAGAACAAGGACACTAGGGACGCGGATCTACCATTCACAAACGACGAGCCGACGGATTTGACGAGCATTGCCATACTAATTCAGAACCTCACGCTCGAATTCAGAGTCTCCGCCGCCTCGGCCGACTCCAAACTAGATAACCTCCAGTTATCCGTGGCTGACCATGCCAAGCGTCTGACATCCTTGGAGGATGGACTTAATACATGGTCCGATAGGATGGTGAGCTTAGAGGCTAGGTGTTTGACTCTGGAGGAGAGCAACGCCAAACTGAAGAACAAGCTTATCGATGTTGAGTCGCGTGGCCGTCGGTCAAACATACGCATAATAGGGCTAGACGAGTCTATCCAAAGCGACCGACCCAATGATTTTTTTGCCGAGGTGCTGGTGGAAATTCTGGGCAAGGAAGTGCTTGCTACACCACCCGAACTTGATCGCTGCCACAGGGCGCTGACGGCCAGACCAGCCCCTGGCTCCAGGCCCCGGGCGGTGATCGCCTGCCTACACCGCTTCAGAACCAAGGAGATTATTATTCGGGAGGCTCGGAAGAGGAGAGGTTCGCTGACCTACAGGGGGAAACCTGTGCTAATCTTCGAGGACTACTGCCCCGAAGTGTTGGAACAACGCTCCCGCTACCGAGATGTTATGGGATCCCTCTACCAGCAGGGATATAAACCATCCTTATGGTACCCAGCGAGACTCTTCATCAAAGACAAAGACGGCGCAAAAAGACATCTTGCTTCACCTAAGGAAGCTACAGACTTTCTGAAGAAACAACACACATCGACTCCAGCAGAGTGAAACTTTGGGTAACACACCGAGCACCACGACTCTATAGTTATATCTCCGTGCTTTCATCCTTAGACGGCTAAAGTTGGGACATATGTCGCCGGGGAGCCTCTTCTCTCATTTAATTTTCTTTTTTCTTTTTTGCTCGTTTTGTTTACAACGTTATATGGATAATTGTATCTGCTATTTGCCGTGGTACTAGCGCTATGCTCTCCGTTCCAAGTAAATTGTACATTTGTATTTACTCTGAGCTATGCTTATCGATATTATTTATATTTTGTATTTCTTTTGTGCATGACACGGTTTATCCTACCCATGTCTACTTTGGGTAACATACTAAACATCACGACTGTCTGTCTATCTCCGTGCTTAGATGGGTGATGTTGGGACATTGTGTGTCGCTCGGGAACATCGCCCGTATTATTATTTTTGTTTTGTTTTGTTTATTTATAATAGTTTCCACTGCAAATCGTGCATTTTGTTTACTCTAAGCTATGCTTATCGATATGATTTCTATTTTGTATTGCTCCTGTGCGTGACGCGGATTTATCGTCTTGTTTATCATGGAGGTATATATATATCTATGATATTTATGACCGTCGCCGAGTTGCTCCTGCTTACTTATTTCATGAATGGGGGTCTTGTAATTTCATTGGCCATGCTCTTTCACTATAGTTAAACGTCACGCCCAGCACCTGGCTGCGTCGGTGACCAGACGCGTCACTATCTGCTCATTTACATGTTGAACTCTGAACTCGCTGTGATGGCGGACGAACTCATGCACATCGCCCCCACCCGGTGCGGCAAACTAATTGCACTACCCCCAAACTGCAGGCAAAGGTTTGATTGATTGGTTGGAGGTTTTGCTGGCGGTTTGCAGAGTGGGTACAATGCAGTATGGCCCAATGGTTGTTGATGGGATGCAGAACAGATAAGGACTGGTCTTGTTTACATCAGGGCCCCCCTTTTTCTTTTTCTTTTTCTTTTTCAATCTTAATTCATAATATTTGTTACATGCAGATATATAGTGCTGTGGCAACCATACATTTATGACATACAGGAGAATACATACATTTGAGGGGGAGGAAACTGTACATTGGCAGGTACCCTCTGCTCTGAGTTTTAAGAGCATACTTTAAGAAATAACAGACTAATAGTCAATGTTGCGCCCTCCCCAGTTTGCAGGATGTGCTGCCCATTGGTTATCATTCAGTTGTGGGTGTGTGTGTCGACTTGTTTAAACTTAATTAAACCACTACGGTTTAACAATAATGATAATAATTATTATTATTGATATTATTATTATTATTATTATTATTATTATTATTATTATTATTATTATTATTATTATTATTATTATTATTATTATTATTATTTTTTTCTCCTCTCTACCTTTTAGAGGCATTTAATTATACTTTTTTTTGTTACTGTTGTGGGAGCGTGGCGTGTAGCCACTGAGAAGGAAGTCTGCTTTTTACCTGGCTGTTTGCATTTTAGTTTGCAGACGACCAGGTGGGATGCAGCTTAATCTCCGGATAGGAGAAGTTATAGTAGTGGGGGGGAGGGGGGAGGGAATGGGGGATTGTGTTTTTTGTTTTTCTTTTCAGTCGACTCGCTCTGTTTTATTTTTGTTTTCACGCTCACGCTCGGTACTCAATGGAACCTTAACAAGTGAATATGTATCTATTATAGTTTTCTACTCCAAACGAATTACATTCAACCAGACTGCATCCCTTTTAGACTATGGCTAATTTGAATATCCTGATCTGGAATACAGGGGGTCTCAATATACCACATAAACGCACAAGTGTACTAACGTGGCTAAAGAGGAAGCAAGTGGATCTGGCTTTGCTGAGTGAAACTCATCTTTTATTGGCGGATAATGCAAAATTGGCAAATAAATTTTATCATAACATAAGTTCTTCTTCTTTTGGCACCAAGACCCGAGGGGTAGCCATAGTGGCGAAGAAAAATTTGAATATTAAACTGTTAGATGTGTGGTCTGATGCAAATGGTCGAATCACTATTGCTAAAATAGAATGCTCTAACCGGAAAATTGCGCTGATTTCTGCATACGCCCCTAATTTGTATGACGCTAACTTTTATGCTGCACTAACTTCAGCTATGTTGAAACTACCTGATTACTCTTTAATAGTAGGAGCTGATTTTAATGCAGTTTGGGATCCATTGATCGATAGATCCAATCACACGGAAAACTCTGATCAGAAGCAAGCTACCACAGCCCTACAGGCCTGGTCTAAGGACACAGGGGTAATTGATATGTGGCGTTTGCTCAACCCATCTGCGAGGGATTACTCCTTCTTCTCGTCGAGACATAAGACCTCTTCCAGAATTGATTATGTTTTTTCTTCCCCACATCTCTTTGATAGCTTTGATGTTGACTTAGTGCCCATAGCACTCTCAGACCACAAAGGTATCCTCCTCAAAGGTTCACTCAGTAAAATAACATCTCGTGCCCCTAGATGGCGTTTTAACTCAACACTTCTGAAAAACGGAGAGTTTAACTTGCAATTTAAAGAGAAGCTCACTGAATTCCTACAGTTTAATGTTGGCTCTGTACAGGACCCCAGAATCCTATGGAATTTGGTTAAGGGATTTATCAGAAGTAACACTACTCTCTTTGCATCTAATCTCCGCAAGGGACGTCTCTCCAAGCTAGAGGAACTGGAAAAGCTTCAAGCCATGTTGATCTCTTCCTTGCAGCACAACTACTCTAATCGACTGGAGCTTCAAATTAAGGTAGTGAAAAAAGAGATTAACTCTATTTTAAGACAACAATCTGAATTTCAGATGCACAGAACAAGACAGCACTACTACTTTCACGCCTCCAGGCCTAGTCACCTATTAGCTATGAAGATACGTGCCAGTGAGCAATTTGCGGATATCCCTTCCATTAAGAACCAACAGGGGGAGGTAACCACCAACCCAAAAAAGATTAATGATACATTTCGTTGTTTTTATTCCAATCTGTACAAGTCAGAGGTGGTCTTTGATCATACCAAGCTGGAGGATTTTCTTGATCAAATCAATCTACCACAGATCTCAGAAGATAGTGCTAGGTTGTTAGCTGCACCTATCACGCTGGTTGAACTTAGAGAGGCGATTGCGGATATGCAACGGGGCAAGGCTCCCGGATGGGACGGCATTCCACCGGAACTCTATCTTGCATTCTGGGATGTACTCGGCCCCTTATTACTCTCAATGATCTTACACTCAATCAAAGAGGGCAATTTTTCTAGAGATGTCAATATGGCGCTTATATCTGTTTTACTCAAGAAGGATAAGGACCCCACCGAATGTGGCAGCTACAGGCCCCTAAGTCTCCTCGGAGCCGATCTTAAGCTATATGCCAAGGTTCTAGCCACCAGACTTCAAAAGCACATGACATCTCTAGTTCACCCTGATCAGACCGGCTTCATAAGAGGCCGCCTGGTTACTGACAACATCAGACGGTTACTGCACGTGATCAATGCCAGCAAGGATATTGCAGCCCCTACAGCGGTCATATCCTTGGACGCAATGAAGGCATTTGACAGATTGGAGTGGTCTTACTTATGGGCAGTTCTCAGAAGGATGGGGTTGGGTGAGGGTTTCATTCATATGATCAAAGTATTATACACTGAGCCTTCGGCCATGATCTTAACGGGAAAGTTCTGTTCGCCACTCTTCTCTGTCTCGCGTTCTTCTAGACAGGGTTGTCCTCTTAGTCCCGGACTCTTCGCTTTATCCCTCGAACCCCTAGCTCAATACATAAGACAATCCCAAATTATGTCTCCTATTTCAATTCAGGGCACACATCATCATATTAGCTTATACGCAGATGATGTACTCCTGTTTATGCAAAATCCCTCCATCTCTCTACCTCATCTGCTCGGCGTGATAGATGAATTCGGCAGCCTGTCCGGCTTTAAGATCAACTGGCCAAAATCTGCTTTTCTTCCACTTAATGAGCCTGCGAAGGCTACCATCTTACCGGCAAACATGCTTATGGTGGAGCACTTTAAATGTCTCGGGATTGAAATATTCCCCACTATAGGCCAGACGGTAAGGTATAATTACTCCAGCTTGGGTGACAGGATTACGAATGACTTTAACAGATGGTCCAAATTAAAAAATTCATTACAGGCCCGTGCGTCAATAATTAAAATGAATATTTTACCCAGAATTAACTTTATCAGCTCCATGCTCCCGTTACCTCCTCCTGTTGGTTACTGGCAGAAATTGCACTCTGCCTCGTATAAATTCGTTTGGAACAATAAACGCCCGCGCTTGAAGAGATCAACTGCCCAAAGGAGTAAACTCGATGGGGGCTTAGCATTTCCAGACTTTAAATATTATTTTCAGGCTTTCTCTCTGAGACCTTTGATCACTTGGTTTGATGCTCAAGCAGCTGTATCTTGGCGACCATTGGAGGAGAAGTTGGTGTCCCCATATAGACTTCAGGATATTGTGTATACCAACATATCAATTAAACAATGTAAATTAAGATTTGGCCCTTTAATCACACATGTGATCCAAACTTGGCGTGACACTCAGAAAGTGGGTACAAACCGCCATCAATGGCACACGCATTCCCCTCTATTTAATAACAATCTTCTCCTTATTGAACAACAACCTATTAGGTACCCTAGATGGGAAAAGAAAGGTATCCACACATTGGGGGATATCTTTGATAACTCTGGCCTCCGATCTTTCCAGGATATATCCAACGGATATGATCTCCCCGGAACCTCCTTTTTCTTTTATTTACAAATAAGAGCAGCTCTGAAGGCTCATGGCGTGCCATGGGATGCTCCACTAGTGCATCACCGCTTTCACAAGTTCTTTTATGACAAGGAGACATCGAGAGGCTTTGTCTCTGACTTTTATCGCCATTTACTCATGACCTCGTCTAAAGAGCTCCCCCTGGATACGATTTGGAGAAAGGATGTTCCGGAGTTGGATGTAGATTTTGATTGGGATGCAGTCTGGGAAAATGTTCGGTTATCCTCACACAACCCAGATCACCAACAGATTCATCTGAATTTTATTCACAGGACTTATTTAACCCCTAGACGATTGAATTCAATGGGTCTCAGACCTGACTCTCTGTGTACCTTGTGTCCAAGTGGCGCCACAGGTACATTTATGCATATGTACTGGGAATGCCCTCCTGTTGTGATTTTTTGGGAAAATGTTACATATCAGCTCTCAGACATTTTCTCTCTAACCATACCTGTATCTCCTTCTGTACTATTACTGAATGATCTCTCTAAATTACCGACCTCTATACAGGTGAAAAAACTAATTTTGGCCGGCCTCACAGCCGCAAAAAAATTGATTGCCTCACGTTGGTTTCATCCAGATAGACTCTGTCCAAAGGTATGGTTTCTCACCTACCTTGACGTGATCTATTTGGAGATATCCACGGCACGTGTTATAGGGGTTAGGGAATCTGATATCGTAATTTGGTTGGCTACAGTGGCAAAGTTGAGGGAACGCATATAAGTTTGGAAATGTTTGTTTAGATTCTTGTTTTTTTTTTTTTTTTTTTGCTGAGTGATGTATTGTGATGTATTATGAGTGTGACTCATGTTGAGGTCCTGGGGTGAGCGGGGGGAGGGGGGGGGGGGGGGGAAGAGAACGAGCGAGTGTCCATGTTAGGATGATCACTGTACAGTTGTATCAGTAGTTGTCTTGTCATGTGGTGTTGAGTAAGTCTTTTTATGTATTGTTGTTGTTGTATTGTGATATGTTTTGTTTCATGTTGGAAAAAAGAAAAGAAAATAAAAATATTTGATCAAAAAAAAAGAATTATGTATGGTACACTAGTAGATTAGCTGGAGATACTAAAGGGGTCCCTCCGGTTGTAAGCCAGCAGGGGAGAGGATTTGTCGGTAGCAGAAAGTCTGGGTCAACGAGGAATAAGGAGACTCCAGGTACAGGAGACAGTGCAATAATCCCTTGATCCGTAGACGAACAACAGCTATTCTCCGGTATGCAGTGCCGCATGGAGGAAAGCTAGCCAGCCTCAGAGTACTAGAGGCGGGCTCGACGGTGCTCCTCACAGGGTAAATCCCACACAACAGTGGGTGTAGACGATTCTCCGCTCCAACAGCTACAGGACCAAAGCAAATATAATCCAGCCGAAAAGGGCTCTGTAGTCGTCGGGTAGGTTATCCAGTGTACATATCCACACGGTTCTCGTCTAGGGCTCCTCGGATGACGGCACCAGGTTAAGCCGCCCAGCCTGGATAAGCACACTAGCTCGGTACGATGAAACGTTGGTAATGCTGGTCACTGTAGAACGGTAGCCGCACGATACACTATACATAATAGACTATTACTTAATAATAGAATAGGTCGAACTCGACGATACAGCGTTAAACTCTGACACTTCAGCTATCAATTCGCACGCGGTCTCAAGGCTCTATTTCGGTGCAAGGTTGCTCACTTCACTTGGTCGTTGACTCGTGATGAAGGCTTTAACGTTTGAGGGTAACACGTTTCTAGGTTAACTAACTGCTGTATCCACCTGCAACGTATTTATACGTACGGTGAATAATCTAGTGCCAACCTCATTTCTGTCTCGTATTCCTGCGCGAAACTGGGCATGTTGAGACAAGCCTTGGCGGTGGCTTTGAACTCGGCATTGGGGGGTATGGCCGTGGCGCCTAGGGGATCGCTGTCCAATAGAAGAACGAATATTATGGTCTGGCCTGTACTAGGTAAAGGGATATTCCGTGTATATGTACAAAGAATATACAAGGGATATCAGACGATATACAAATACCATACAATATATCTCAAGCAATAAATATATATATTTGGTTTAATCTGACCCTTTGTAACAACTATGCTTGCACGTCATGGTACCAAAGCACCTCAAAGGCGCTAAAAACTAAATTACAAACATCTCAAAACAAACTGGTCAGACTACTGCTTGACCTTACTCCTAGAACCCACCTCACCCCTGCCCACTTTGACAACCTAGGATGGCTTAGAGTAGACAACAGAATACAGCAACTTGCAATGGGCCTGGTCTAAAAGATACACTACATGACTAAGGTACCCTTGTACATGTCAAAATACTTCCCAAAGGTCAGTGAATACCACGATCACAACACCAGAGGGAGCTCCACAAATCATGTTAAACCCAGATTCGGCTCAAACAAGGGACTAAACACGTTTCGCAATTATGCCACATCAATGTGGAACGCTCTACCCACAGCTATAAAGGAATGTGAATCACTACCCACTTTCAAAACCACTCTCAAAGAACACCTACGACAGACTGCAATTCGAAACTGGCCCCTGTAAATGTCCTAACGCAACCCCCTCCAATGTACAATAAATGTCCTATTAAACCCAATAATACACGAGACCCCAAGTAAGGTTTAGTTGATAATCCAATGTACAGTTACCCCCCCCCACCCCACCCCGCCCCACCCCACCACCTACAATGTACAGTTTCCCCCCCACCCACCCACCCAACCCCCCCCACCCCTCCTACCAACCTCCTCCAATGTACAGTTTCTTCGTCAAATGTATATACTCTCTTTTAAAGACTCTTCTTGTATCAAAAACAGTACTGTATTTGTAAATCTGGTATGTCATAAATGTATAGATGTAGCAGTACTGTCTATCTGTATGTCATGTATGTCATATATGTTATGATGAATTGAAAATGGGGGACCCTGATGTAAACGAGACGAAAGTCTTTCTCTGGTCTGCAATTGTGTGTATTGAGCTGTACTGTATTGTACCCTTTCTGCAATCTGTTAATAAAATGTTCAATCAATCAATCAAAGTTTCACAAGGGGGTTTCTCAGCCAGTCTATGGTCCAGTACCACGAACACCTTCTTGCTTTCTCCTCTCCTTACAACTACCTCTCACCTCACAAACATCTTACTCCTCCATCAAGCCTATTCCAATTTACCCTCTGTTTCCATCTCTACCACTTAATTCCATTTTATCCTCTTACAATTCACCTCATTTCACATTTATCACTTGCTTAATCCGTTTAATCAACTTTCCATGAACTCTCTTCAGCTTGAGACACCTCTATGGGCCTATAATCTATTTGTAAAATTACTTGCATAGAAGAGGACCATCAAAATCCTATCTCCATCGCCTTCTACAGTTCAGTATGCCCACAAGGAATATGCAGCGCACACCGCACAGATAACACAAACACGCACATACTGTATAACACAAAGAAGAGATGCACATGGACAATACACATGTAACGATTAATGAATTGAACCCTTATACACACGCTGAGCAAGTACTGAATTACTGTACTAATTTAACAACTGTCACTCACACAAAATGATCTCACTGACTGTAATCTGAAAGTGTGAAGGTTGGAAACTGATCTCACTGACTGTAATCTCAAAATGTGAAGGTTGGAAACTGATGCGGAGAAAGGAGGAGACTGTTCTAGAACTCTGTATTTCTTTCTTTGGAAAATTTGTTCAAATGGTTGAGTAGGTTTTCTCTGTTAATCGACCTCCCTCTGTCACACTCTACCTCTCTATATCTCTCTCCATCCCTCTCACACACACCCTCCCTCTCTCCCCCTCTCTTTTCTCTCTCCCCCTCTCTCATCTCACTCCTCTCTGTCTTTATTCTGTCTCCCCAGTGAGACCTTCTCCTTTGTCCTGACAGAGATTGATGGCAGCAGGAGAAATGGTTATTGCAGGAGGTTACTGGTGAGTGAGTGACCTGCATGTTGTATGTTTCTATATGAGCCTCTCGCACATCTCATGATGTTGACGTTGTTGTTGTTGGTGACTTTCTGTAGCCTCACGGCAGAGGGGCGCGGCCTCCGGAGGCCTACTGCATCATCAGCCGAGTAGCCTGTTTTGGACTCTTCTCCAAGGTGACACACACAGACACGCACACACATATTTGAATATGTCTAAGAATGTGTTTGGTGTGATCTACTACACACATGTCTGGGCCTTTAGACGTATAAATATACTGTATATATTTTATGCATGCATATATGCATTTTCTTGCATATTATGAAACAAGGAAATACCTGTGTGTGTGTGTGTGTGTGTGTGTGTGTACACACTAGTGCACTGCAACCCTGCCCGAGCCCGACGGGGCCCTACCCGACCCGACGGGTTCGGGCTGGGTAGGGCTTTGTTTTTTAAATAAATAATTCGGGCTCGGCCGGCCCGGGCAGTGCCCTCTTTAAAATTGTATTGCTTTTTTTTTTTTTGCGCTCGCTATACTCATATAACTAGGGTTATAGGATAACCTTAAGTTTCTGTTTCATTTTCGCGTAACGTAGTGCTGTCATCGGAGAGTGAAAGCCTCGTGTCTGAGGAGTCAAGATGTATTAGTTAACAGATAAAATTGGATGTAATTACCGCAGCCTGGAGGGAGAACTCGAGGGGAGCGCTGCAGGTGGATGATGAACAAATGAACCAGACCGAAGTGGCATAGGTTGAAGTTGGAATATAGCCAGTTGGCGAACATTTTAATTTGTTCTTGGATGTATGTAGCCGGTTGGCGAAGTTTTGTTAACGTTGTTCAACGCGTTGCTGACATCAACACAGCGAAGTGGTGAGTCTGATTATTATTATTTGCTGGTGTGTTCTGTTGCGCTTTCATTATATAATAAATGTTGCTGTGCTTAAATCTGATTTCTGTTTTCTGTTTGTTTGTATAGTGACTGAGTAGGCTATTGTGTCGTGTGTGTGTCAAAGAAGATTCCATATAGCCTTCAAATACGTTTTACGAGGCTGCCGTGTGAGTCAACGCGAGCGCTGGGAAATAGAATTAGCGAAAAAGGCTATAGAATGGTTGTTTTCAGCGTGATATGTGTTATTTAGTTAGACCTATTGGACATTTTCGTTTTTGTTTAATATTAAACAGTATTAATAAACTAAAAAAAAAATGAGTTAATATATTAACAGTGTTTAGAATATTTAAAACAAAAAATTTATTTAATATTTGGCTATATAATTAATGTTTCTTTAGTTTTCACTATCTGTTATTTAGGTAGACCTATTGAACATTTTCGTTTTTGTTTATTTATTAAGTTCATATAAAACCGTGTTTCGAATATTTAAAACAAATACAAAAAAAAATTATATTTTAATAATAATAATTGTTGTGAAGGGCCAGATTAAACTGAGAATCTACCTTTATTGTTTGATATACTTTGTATATTATTTATATATATACACGGAATATCCCTTTACCTGCGTTCAAACCAGAGTAATATTCGCTCTCCTTATTGGACAGCGCCCCTAGGCGCCAGCGCGCAGGCCCCCAACGGCAGGTTCAAAGACAAGTTCAGGCATGTCAGGACATGCCCGGAGACAGCGTATTGATACCAGACAAAGACTGCGGTTTGGGACTAGATAGTCACTTAAGTATATATACGGCGCAGGTGCGCAGAGTTGTTGTTCATCCCGAGTCAACGTGCAGTGAAGTGAGCAACCGTGCGTCTAACAGAGCGTTGAGAACCACGTGCAAATAGAATGGTAAAGTGTCAGAGTTTAATGTAGTAACGTCGAGTTCGACCTAATCTAATGTGAAGTAAATAGTCGTTCATTTATTGTATATCGTGCGGCCACAGTTCGTTCGTGTGTAGCATTACCCAGCGGTTCGTCTTTAGCTAGTGTACTTAGCCAGGGTGTGTGGCCTAAATACGTCGCCCACACCCGAGGAGTCCTAGGCGGAGAACCGTTGGACATGTACACAGGAGAATCGGCGTCGGCGATTGCAGAACCATTACTGGTTGGATTATATTGATTTGGAACGTGTTACCCGGAGAAGAGCATCGTTGATTTCCACTATCGTTTGGGATTCAACCTCGTGAGGATTACAACTCGGGCTGGCCTCGTGGACGGAGGCTGGCTAGCTGTCATCAGTGCTATCGAGCATTTGGATTACAATTATTGCTTTGCTGCTGATCAAGGGATTTACAAGGACCGACTCCTGTACCTGGAGTCTCTTTATTCCTCATTGAATCAGACTGAGTACCCGAACATTCCTCTACCCTCCAGGCCTTACACCCACGGAGGGAACCCATTGTCTCCAGGCGGTACCAGTGTTGCCTTATATAGTTGCTATTATACGACAGGGGGTGTCAACTTAGACCCATCGTAGGATTCCTGCTATTCTTAGTGACTCATGCTATTGACTGACTTTACGCATATTCTTCGCCATACAAGCGCGACCCTAATTCTCATTCTGTAACCTAATGTTGCATAATAATAATAAAATACCCTCAAATACTATTTCTTTGTCAATGCCGTGTTCTTGTGGGTGTTCACCATCTATATTTGATGTACTATCTGGCCAGTAATTAAAGTACATAACTAGCAGTGGTTTAATCTATCACAATCTTTAATACAGTCAGGGTTTTGTAACCCCTCAGTTACAATAATTCTTTTTTCGGGTTTTCACGCGGGCTAGGGCTTAAAATATTATTTACATTCTGGCTTATTTTCGGGCAGGGCCTGAAGTTCACGGGCTCGGGCTGGGCACGGGCTTCATTTCAAGGCCCTTGCAGACCACTAGTACACACACATACACTGTGTGTAGCTAGCTTTTATAAGCAGGTTATCTGTAGGGGTAAAAATCACAAGTTTCATCACTATTATATTGATTCTTTGGAATACAATACAATATTGCTGATGTTTCAGTGTTAAAAGAGTTCTTTAAAATTCAGAACCCTATTTACCAATGAGTCCAATGACATCAGATGAAGCCTCTGCTTGCAGCCTCTAAATGAAAAGGCGAGGATAACATAACTATGCTATTAAATTATTAGGGGGCACAACTGCACATACAGTTTCTAGTAGAGATGTCCCGATAGCATTTTTTTGCTCCCGATCATGTGATTTTGAGTATCGGCCGATACCGATTTTTCCCGATCCGATCTTTCGGCAATGCATTAAGAAAAAAAGAAAAGAAAAAAATGCATCAAGTTGACCCTTAACACATTGAGTGCCACGCCCCTTCCGAGAAGTGACCACTTACGTGCCGTCCATTAACCCCATGTAAACGTAGTTGTACTTTGTAGACCTAAACCTATATTTTATAGTATATAGTATGGGTCTAATAATGCCGTCGAGTCTCATTGAGCTGCTTCTGGTCAACGTGCAAAAAACAGATTCTTTTTTCATCCGTACATTTCCTTTTTATACAGTTTTGAATATGAACATAGTCCGGCCGCTTCTGAGCAATTCCAGGGAAAAGACACAAACAGCGTTTTTGTGTAATTCAATAAACACGTTGTCATTTTTCGCCTGATTATCGGATCTTCCTGAAATCAACGCTAGATCATTACTATTATCCTTTGTCGTGCACGCATGCAATGTGGCTTAGACCGGCGCGCCCCCCCCCCCCCCCCCCTCTTGCAACCCAACGGCATACAGCCAAACAGCTATAACACAGATAGCTTCAATCGCAGTAGAAATAAATATCAGATCAACGCAAGCTTTCATATATGGTGTCCTTACCTGGTCTCTGAAGTAATGAAAAAAAAAGAATCCAATAATCATCGCCATTCCAGTTATCCACAGTGATCCTGTCTCCGACGTTATTGGGCATTGCACTTCAATGGGCGGGCGGGGTCAGTAGTCCAAACCATCCCTAGAAGTCTGTGTTTTGCCAGAGTGTTTAGGACCCGCCCCCATGCCGCAGCTTGGTAGAGAAAAGAAACCAACCCGCTTCTAACGGGTTGCATTACTGGCCGAAGGCGTTAGAGGGCGGTATAAGACCGTCTGCCAGCTCAGATACACTCAGAACAGTATGCACAAGGTGCCCCGCTGAATTATGAATGGCAATAGATAATAAAAGAAATACCGTGACAGAAACGTAGATCTACGTTTCCGGCACTCAATGATCGGACGACAGAAACGTAGTTCTACGTTTTTTATTTAACAGTCTCAAACTATCCATTATATCCAACATGGATATGGCATTTTTTGTTTTGATCAACTTTTTCTCCCATTTTCTATTTTTCTCTCATCCCAATTTCGTATCGTCCAATTCTACCCTCCCCTGTCTCGAAAGCTGTTAGGCCATGCCTCCCACAAGCCGGCTGCAATGTGGACGAAGCCTTACATCACGTGTCCCTTCCGGTACTCGAGGAAGCAGCCGTTGCATCTTTTCACCTGCACAGCGCGATCTCTCAGCGGCGGGGGTCTGCATGGGAGGGACACGCCGCCCCCGTCGCTTCCTGATTCTGCTGCGCAGGCGCACCAACCGACCTGTAGGAGTCGCTGTCCACAACGTCCGATCCCCACCCATCAGCTTTCCCACCCCTAACACTGCCAATTGTGTTAGTATGAACGACCAGCCAAGCTGATAGCAATGGCTCGAACCCAGCGTCTCCTGCATTGGTGGCAAGCGCCTTGCCCACTACACCACCTAGCCGCCTTGGATATCGCATTTTTAACAGTATATCCATTATATCCAACATGGATATATAGCTTATTTTTTTCACTTATTGCAGCATTGGATCAAAATTCTAAACCAAATTTAAAATAAAGCGTATCAGTGGTGCACAAAAAAAAATTATTCAAAACAATTATTGTTCATTGTTCAAACCTTGTTCATTGAGCAATCATTGTTCATTGAGCATCCTGATGCCCTGGGGATAGAAGCTCCTTCTGAGTCTCTCTGGGCTTGCCATGAGACTCCGGTATTGCTTGCCTGACCGCAGCAGTTCAAAGAGGCAGTTGTTTGGGTGGCTGGAGTCTTTGATTATTCTCTTAGCCTTGCCCATGCACCGCTTGTTGTAAATGCCTTGGAGAGTGGGAAGCCCCCCTCCAATTGTGCGAACGGGCCACTCTCTGTAGTCTGCTGTGGTCTTGTGCAGTGCTATTCCCAAACCAGGAGGTGATATTGCCAGTCAGGATGCTCTCTATTGTGCATGAGTAGAAGTTCTTGAGGTTCTTCTGACTCACGTTGAACTTCCGTAAGCGCCTAAGGAAGTAGAGGCGTTGTCGTGCCTTCTTAATAAAACTGTCATGTGTGTGGTCCATGTCAAGTCCTCGGATATGTGGACTCCGAGGTACTTAAAACTGTTCACTCTCTCAACCGGGGCCCCATCGATGCTGAGCCCCGACCTCCTAAAGTCCACAATCATCTCCTTTGTTTTGCTGACGTTCAGGGAGAGGCAGTTCTCTTGACACCATCCCGCTAGAACCTTAACCTCCTCCAGGTAGGCCCTCTCGTCATTTGCAGAGATCAGGCCCACCACTACTGTGTCGTCAGCAAATTTGATGATTGTGTTGTTGTTCCGCTGTGCCACGCAGTCATGTGTGTACAGGGAGTAGAGGAGGGGACTCAGGACACAGCCCTGGGGGGCCCCTATGTTGAGAGTGATGGATGAGGAGGTGCAGTTGCCTGCTCTCACCACCTGGGGTCTGCCCGTCAGGAAGTCCAAGACCCACTGGCAGAGGTCATAGTGCAAGCCCAGGTCCCTGAGCTTGGCTATGAGTTTGGAGGGGACTATGGTATTGAATGCTGAGCTGTAGTCGATGAATAGCATTCTCACATAGTTCCCCTGCCTCTTGTCCAGGTGTGATGCTGATGTGTGCAGCACATGGGCTATGGCGTCCTCTGTGGACCTGTTGGGGCGGTATGCAAATTGCAGGGGGTCCAGGTTGATGGGGAGGGAGGAGCAGATGTAGCCCTTCACTAGCTTCTCAAAGCACTTCATGGCTATGGAGGTGAGAGCTACAGGGCGGTAGTCGTTGAGGCAAGCAGGCTTGGATTTTTTGGGTACAGGGATAATGGTGGACTTCTTCAGACAGGTGGGGATGACAGCCTGTTCTAAGGACAGGTTAAATATGTCAGTGAATACCGGGGCCAGTTGGTCGGCACAGACTTTTAGGACTCGGCCGGGGATGCCGTCCGGTCCTGCTGCCTTCCTGATATTCACTTTCTTAAAGGTCCTCCTCACCTCATGTTCTGTTATCCTGAACACTGAATCTCCATCAGCAGTGCCCCCCCCCCTTCTATTGCAGTGGTTTGTAGGCTGGTGCTGTTATTCCCAGCCTCAAACCTTGCATAGAAGGTATTGAGATCATTTGCTAAGGAGATGTCACTGTTCAGTTTGAGGGAGGTGCCTTTGTAATCTGTCATCGTTCTGAGGCCCTGCCACATAGCTCTAGAGTCAGCCTGTTCATATTGAAGTTAAATTTTATCCCTGTAGCGCCTTCTTGCTTCTATTACTGCCCTCCTAATGTTGTATCTCGCCACCTTGTGGTCATTCATGTTGCCTGCCACAAGCCCGGCGTTGTAGGCTGAGGTGTGCGCCTTCAGAGCTTTGCGGACGGATTTGTCTACCCAAGGCTTTTGGTTTGGGTAAACTCTAATTGTGGTAGTGGGGATTGTTTCTTCCACCAAAGTACAAACAAAGTCCAGCACTGTTTCCGTGTAGTCATTAATGTTATCTGTGTTATCGCGGAACACCCCCCAGTCTTTTTTTTTTTTTATATTTTTTTTTATTATTGCAAAACAAAAATTATTAAAAGTCAGTACTCAACACACAATGCATAATGAAACTTTCAGTAAAGGTGGTTAAAATATATGCAAGTACAGAAACAAGATAAAACAAAATTAGTCTATAATAACATTTTAACCGTATACAGTGTATATCCAGCGAAATTACAATTATATAAATGTTAGTATATAATATACCCCTAATACCTATTTTCTAAAACCCTACACACATATGCTCCAGCTCGAACCCCCCCCTCCCGGACCCCCTCTTGGATAGTACCTCCATTATCCCTCACTCCTAACCAGACACTACCATTATAAGCTAGCTTTTATTCTCTCCACCACTTCTAACCACATTGACATTTTGGATTCATTGAGACCCAGAATTCTTGCTGTAGATATTTCTTGATATATCACATCGAGATATGTAAGAAACCACACTTTTCGGCAAATTTTTTCCGGTTGAAACCAACGTGATGCGATCAGTTTTTTAGCTACTGTGATACCCGATAAAACCAATCTCTTTAGTTGTGGATTCACTGCAAACTCAAAAACATCATTCAATAGTAATACCGAGGGGTGTACAGGTATATTCCAAGATACGAGTATTGATAATTGTTGGGACACATCTTTCCAGAATGCCTTAACTGGTGGGCAGTCCCAATACATGTGCATAAATGTTCCTTCGTCCCCATTTGTACATTGGGAGCATTTGGAGTCTTGTTTAAGCCCCATTTTGCACAGCCTTATAGGAGTCAAGTATGTCCTGTGAATATAGTTCAGATTGATTTGTTGATGATCCGGGTTCCTTGATGTAAGTCGGACATTTGCCCAGGCTCCTTGCCAATCAAAGTCATTTTCCAGGTCTGGTATATCCCTCCTCCAGACAGTGTCTAGTTGAAGGGTTTCATACGAGGACGTTAGTAATTGATAATAAAAACCTGATACAAAACCTCCCAATGTTTCTCTTTCATAGAAAAATTTGTGGTATCTGTGGTGTTCAATTGGTATGAGTAATGGAACACCGTGAGACCTCAGACAAAGTCGTAACTGTATGTAAAAAAGCCATGTGGACTCGGTGAGGTTAAACTTTGTGCATATTTCGACATAACTACAGAGGCCCTTGTTATTAAAAATATCCCCTAATGAGTGTATGCCTTGCTCTTCCCATATAGGGAATCTTATAGGGCGTTTTCGCATTAAGAGTGCATTGTTATTGAATATGGGAGTGTGATTATGCCATTCTTGAGGGTTAGGATATTTCTTTTGTGTTTCCCGCCATGTTCTGATTGCATGGGTAATTATTGGGCCAAATTCTCGCTCACAATGCTTGATTGAAAGTTTAGTGTGTGCTATGTCTTTTAGTCTCTGTGGGGCTACTATGTTTTCTTCTAAATCTCTCCAAGATACCAAAGCCTGGGGGTCAAACCATATCTTCAGTGGTCTTAATGTGAAGGCTTTAAAATATTGTAAAAAATCTGGAACTGCCATGCCACCGTCTGCTTTATTTCTCTGTGCGGTGGATCTTTTTATGCGAGGTGGTTTGTTATTCCAAATAAATTTGTATGTGGAGGTTTGTAATCTTTTCCAGTAGCCCTCTGGAGGAGGTAACGGAAGCATTGAGCTGAAGAAATTGATTCTTGGTAATACATCCATCTTAACTATTGATACCCTTGCCTGTACTGAGTTTTTAAGTTTTGCCCACCTGTCCAGGTCGTCTTTGATTTTGTTCTGTATTTTTGTGTAATTGTGCTTCACCGTTTGTCTTATGGTGGGAAATATTTCCACTCCCAAGCATCTAAAATGTTTGACCATGGGTATCGCACCTGGGAGGGTTGTGTCTTTTTTTGCACTGATGTTAAGAGGAAGAAAAGCCGACTTAGGCCAATTTATTTTAAATCCCGATAAATCACCAAAGTTCTCCATCAACTTGAGTATATGCGGCAATGTGTTGTTGGGGTTTTGCATGAATAATATTACGTCGTCCACATATAAACTAATTTTATGTTGTGTGCCCTTGATTACTATTGGTTCTATGTGTTGGGATTGTCTTATAAATTGTGCTAAAGGTTCTAATGATGGATCGAATAGTCCGGGACTAAGAGGGCAACCCTGTCTGGCTGAGCGTGATACCGGAAAGATATCGGAGATGAATGTGCCTGTTGTAATCCTGGCCGATGGGTCCTTGTATAGTACTTTAATCATATCAATGAATCCTTTTCCTAACCCCATCCTTTCTAATACTGCCCATAGAAACGACCATTCCAACCTGTCAAATGCTTTCATAGCATCCAGGGATAGCATCGCCTTAGGTGTGGTGTCCTCTTTGTCTACGTCTAGTACGTGCAGTATTCGCCTTATGTTATCATTGATCAGGCGACCTTTTATGAAGCCTGTTTGGTCCGGGTGAACTAAAGACGTCATATGCTTTTGCAATCTGATGGCTAATATCTTAGAGTACAGTTTGACATCGGTTCCGAGGAGGCTTAAAGGTCGGTAACTACCGCACTCAGTGGGGTCTTTGTCTTTTTTGTGAAGAACTGAAATGAGTGTGATATTTTGGTGTTTATGGAAGCTTCCCTCTTTGACTGAGTATAAGATCATATTTAGTAATAAGGGTCCAAATATGTCCCAGCAAGAAATGTACATTTCTGATGGGATACCGTCAATTCCGGGAGCCTTGCCGTTTTTCATTCCGGATATGGCCTTCTTGAGTTCTTCTAATGTGATCGGTGCTTCTAACTGTTTAGCGTCGTCCTCCGATAGTTTAGGGAGAGTAATTTGATTAAGATATGTGTCTAATTTGTCTTGATCAAAGGTCGTCTCTGAATTATACAAATCGGAATAGAATTCTTTGAATGTATCGTTTATTATTTCGGGTTCTGTTACTAGAGCTTGTTGTTTCCTAATGGCAGTTATATCTGCAAATTTTGCATTAACTCTTAGTCGCATGGCTAATAGGTGACTAGGTTTAGATCCTTGGAAGTACTGCTGTTGTCTTGTGCTGCGTATTTGCAGTTCCGATTTTTGTCTGTATATTGCTTTGATCTGTCTTTAGAATGTTAACTTGGTTTTCTAGTCTAGTAGAGTTGTTGTATTTTAAAGAATTAAAAAGAGTTGAGTAAAGCGTTTCCATTTCAGACAGTTTTGTGCCTTGATTTTTGCGCAATATGGAGGAAAATCTATCCGTGAAATCCTTGATCATACTCTTTACCGACATCCATAATATTCTGGGATCTTGCACCGAGTTTGCGTTATCCCGTAGGAATATTGTGAGAGCTTCTTTAATTTGTGTAATGAATTCCTTGTTGTTAAGCAGCATAGAATTAAAACGCCATCTTGGGGCCCGGGAAGATAGTGTACCAAATGTTGCTTTCAGGATTAAGTAGCAGTGATCTGATAACGCATTGGGTGTCATTTCCACTTCATATTTATCAAATATTCTCGGGGATGCAAAGACGTAATCAATTCTGGATAGTGTGTTGTGTCTCGCCGAACGACAGGAGTACTTGCGGGTCATGGGATTAAGTGAACGCCATAAATCAATTACCCCTGTTGATTTTGACCAATCTTTTAATGCTTTAGATGAATTTTTTTGTTCGCTGGAAAAGGTAAGGTAAGTTTTGTCCATCCTTGGGTTCCAAATGGCATTAAAATCCGCACCTATTATATATGAGTACTCGGGATGGTTTAACATTTCTCCGGTTAGTGAAGTAAAAAAACCCACTTCGTACAAATTTGGGGCATATACCGCTGCCAACGCAATTTTCCTGTTATTGTGTATAATCCTAGCTATAGTTATGCGCCCCTCAGCATCCGACCATACCCCTTTCAATTCGATATTTAATTTGCGTCTGACGACTATGGCTACCCCTCTAGTTCTCGTAACAAAAGATGAGTGACTAATATTATGGTATATGTTATCCGCTAACGTATTTATGTCTTCCTCTAAAATGTGCGTTTCGCTTAATAGAGCCACGTCCACATGTTCTTTTTTCATCAGTGTGAGCACGCTTTTGCGTTTGTGTTGTTTGTTTATCCCACCGGTGTTCCATACCATTATATTCAAACTAGCCATAATCTATGCATGTTTTTGTGTAGTTTTTGGTAATGCTTCTGGAGTGCGAAGCTACAATAGATGTACATCCAATTAGTGAGGTCCCGTTGAGAGCTGAGCTTAAAAACATATATATATACAAATAAAAATCCCCTATTTTCCCCTCACCCAGAAAGTCGTACAGGCCTGTGTTCCAAAAACACATCCTCCGCGATTGACTTTCTCCCATAGTCCGCCGGATTGCCCAAAATGAGCATTGTAATCTTAATCTTCCTATGCTAATTGCCATAGGATCTAACATTTCCATTCTATTGCAATAGAATGTCGCTTTTGGTCTTGCACCTTCCCTTACTGTAATGAAGTATTGTGATAAATGACAAAAAAATAAAAAATAAAAAAAGAGAACAAACTTTCATCGACATATTCATTTGAACCCTCTACTAACGTGTGGGAAAAAAGGAAAAAAGGAAAAGATTGTAGAGCAATATTGACACCTTAATGTGAAGAACAGTGGAAAAGAACAATCTAAGGTAAAATATATATAAAAAATAGAGTAATGAGAAGAAAAAATTAAATAAAATAAAAATTAAAGGAAAGATATAGATAAGGAATGAGAGATAGAATAATTATCAACGTGGAGAAGCCACTAGAACCGAATTAACAGATTAGATAAGATAGATAAGCAGAGCCTTTTAGAGCTTCAATGTGCCAGTCACCATCAATGGAGTGATTACTTAAATTGTTAGAATAACCTTGTAGTGTTCATACGTTTAGGTGTGGTTAATTTTTAAAGTATTATTAAAGACAGATTGAACTTCATTCATTGATTATCTCTATGTGTATACACACCGGATGTTTATTGTTAGAGTTGTAGGCCTTCGTTGTCATGGTGCCTTATATTCTAGAAGGTTGTAGAGTATACTAGTGCAATAGACTATTTTTATGTTCCAGAATGATCTAAGAGACCCAGGGCATTTGAGCGATAAACCCAGAATATTCCAGATAGATCTTTTTGCAATGATATGTATTTGTCTCCCCAGAGACCAGAGTCTGAAATTATAATGTATTACGAATCATATTATACACAGTACACATTGTTATAGACGGCTTGCATATCGTCTTCTACCTTGATGAACACAATAAAGTCATTCTAACACTGGTATACATTGAGAAAGAGGCTTATCTGTTTCCGGTATTGTCGTCCTGCCTTGGGTTATTAGCTCCATTTCGCTTCAGAAAATCCTCAGCTTCTTTAGGTGTGTATATACCAGACCTGAGGCCGTCACTGCCCACGAATGATAACAGCGCCGGGTATGATAACCTTGGCTTGTGACCAGATTTGAACAGCTTTTGCATCACCTCCTTGTATGGTAGACGTCGAATGATGGCTTCTTTGCTCAAATCTTCGTAGATAAATATTGGTTTATCACCATAATTCAGATTCCCACGTTGGATGCGAGCAAATTTGATGATGTCATCTCTTGTTGTAGTCTTCCGCAGAGTGACAATGATGACTCTTGGCCCGATGCTTCTATTCCCCCGAGAACCGATTCTGTAAACATGGTCCACTTCTGGCACTTTGTTTGGATCGTTGTTATCCAAAATCGTTGATAGCACTGTTGGAAAGTTGGCATCTTCGCAGTTTACTGTTTCATCAAGCCCCACAATGCGGATGTTATTCCGCCTGTGGTAGCGTTGGGATTCTAGTAGCCTCTCCGTCACTTCGTTTTTAAGCACTTGTATTTCTCTCCGGTATTCTTCTTTCACACTTTCTATATCTTTTTCCATCTCTGTCATGCCACCTTCGTTCGCCTTGACTGCCCGTGTAATTTCTGTCACCGTATTCTCCACTGACGTGATTCGCTTTGACTGTGCATCGATCGCTTTCTTGACTTCTTCTAATTTCTCATCGATGCGATCGAATTTAGCATCGATGCGATCGAATTTAGCATCGACGTTTGCCTCGAGCGCCTTGATGTGTGTAATCTGTTCTTTCATCAGGTTAGACTGTTCTACCATCTGTTCTTTCATCAGGTTAGACTGTTCTACCATCAGGTTAGTCAGTGTGTTGAAATCGGGTGGAGTGGTAGTACTGCTTGCTTCAATTGGCGGCATAGATACGGTGACGGTGGAATCTTTTGCTATTGGTATTCTTTTATCCAGATATTTGGCTGCTCTCTCTTTCACGGAGCTTGATTCTGTCCCTTCTGTTATGTTGGTATCTATTAACTCTCTTTCGGGGACCGTAATCGATGGTCCCGGTAAATTTTCCTCTTCATTCTCCTCTTCGGAGCTTGTCGCCGTCGGCTCAGAACCAGCGTCGGTTAGGACGCGTCTTCTTAGTTTTATTACGTCCTGCGCCGCTGAAGTTACCGTAGTTTGTTTCCCTACCGTCCTTCTACCTTTAACCATTTTGTCTTTTGATATGGTTAGTAGAGGGTCTTATCAATACATACGATGTGGTCTATTCTCTTTCTTTACTGTCCAAATAATGTTTTTAAACGAAATTAGCGTTGGTGGGAGCGGAGCAATTGCAAAATGCGTGCACTACATATTGTGCTAAAACCGGAAGTCTCAAGTGCAGCTTGGAGCGTCTCCTCTGATTCTACAGACCATCGCTGCACATCTCGCGATACTACCGGGGCGCGCTTGAGACTTTGTTTATATTTTGGTAAAAGAAAGATGGCGTCATGATCAGATTTGCCGAAACCACTAGCAGCTTGAGACTTATATCCACACTTAATTGCGAGTAACAATGGTCTAAAATATTACCACCTCTGGTATTACAAGTCACATGCTGGTAGAAGTCTGGCAATACTCTTCTCAGGTTGGCGCTATTGAAATCACCCACAACCACAATAGCAGCGTCAACGTTAGCTGTTTGGAGTTTATTTACCTCGTCATGAAGCAGGGAAAGCGCGACTCCAGTGTTTGCGTGGGGTGGAATATACACTCTGATCAAGATGACCGACGTTAACTCTCTCGGGAGAAAGAAAGGCAGACACTTGATGGATATATACTCCAGGTTGGGGAGCAGTGGTTTGAAAGCTCTTTCACGTTGCCTGGATTACTCCAATTGTTGTTCAACATGAAGGCTATTCCACCTCCCTGCTGTTTACCGGATTCTTCTGTTGGATCTTTGCGGTGGATGAAGAAGTGGTCAGCCGGTTGGATAGCGTGGTCTGGGACGTCCGGCGTCAGCCACGTCTCGGTGAAGCAGAGAATATTACAGTCTCTAACGTCTCTTTGGAATTGAATCCTTGCTCTGATGTCGTCCAGTTTATTATCTATTGATTGTTCATTGGCCAGCAATATGCTGGGCAGTGGCGTTCTGTGTCGCCTGGATCGCAGTCTGTTTCGAACGCCGGCTCGTTTTCCTCGCCGCCTGCGTTCTTCTTTGTTGTTGCCTGGGCCGCAGCTCAGGATCTCAGCTGGCCATTGTTGTTGTTTTGTTAAAGTCTCATCAGGAATCGGTGCAACAAGAACGCACATACGGCAGAACAACTCCAACTAACTGCCAGTTCCTATTTGCACATGCTTTGAATCGGTCTTTACAGGTTCATTATTTACCAAGTTGAATTCTGGAGGAGGCAGACCATTAAATAAAAGGACAAAAATAGTACCAGAAATCGTGCAAAGAAACTGCCCCAAAATAACATTGCCAGTTGGACAGTTGTGCTATTTAATCTAGTCTAATCTAGGTGCTGTTTAGTCACAGGTGTAGGGCAGAGTCTGTACCATCAAGTAGGGATGCACCGAATGGGAAATTCTTGGCCGAAACCGATACCGAAAATAGAAAACAGTTGGCCGAAAACCGAAAGCCGAAAGGCCGAAAATGATTCATAGAATAGATTTTTTTACCAATGTTGTGGAACATTATGATTATGGAAAAATATATGATTATGGCAAAACTTAACTTAAATAATAAATAATCACTATTATGGGTCCATAAAACATTTATTCAGCACTTCTGAATGCATACAGTACATTAATTCCATCTTTTCTCTGGCTGCGCAGCGGACATCTGTGCTCTACTGAGCTGAGCGCACCTTTCTAGTCCCCAGCTGAATGTGCTCGCTTGACTCGGCACAGTAGACGCGCGACAGACAGACAGACAGCGTCAATGTGAGAAACACAATCCCCCCCCCCCCTCTCGCTCTGAATAATATGCATATTAGATCACTCAGTGATTAACCGCGACGGGCATATAGTAAATAAGGATATAAAAGCATGTTAAAGACTCATTTATTGGACGCGTTGCGCGCAGAGTTTACATAGAAACAGCGCGACTCCCGACAGCGCAACATCATCACAACAACACGCGAATAATATGCATATTAGATCGCTGCAATACCGTTCTCCAGATTCTTCATATTCCATCAACAAGTGTGTGTGTGTTTGTATGTATGGAGATTTTGTGTGTGTAAGGAGAACATTTTGATTGAATAAGTTGACGGCGGAAAATTGGTTGGGTTTTGGCTGTCCTAACTGGTGGGAAGTTCGTTCCACCATTGTGGAGCGAGGACAGAGAATAGCCGGCTTCTCTTTGATGACCCCTGTTGCTTGAATATGAGTGGGTCTGAGGCGACCATAAGATGCAGAGCGGAGGGGTCTTGATAGTCAGGGAATATTAATCTTGGAATAAATTCCTTACCAAGAAATGTCTTTACCAATGTGGTTGTAAAGGTGTCTAAGAAAACCTACAAAATGATTTAAATTCAACTCTCATAGGACAACCTGTGACAGCTGCTGAAAGTTGGGGTATACGGAACCTTATCTGTGAAAATGTTAATCTCATTTTCATTTCTGCCTCAAGTACCTTGTGAGGTGTCAAACTAGGGTTTTTTCATGATTCTGAATCGATTACAATCATTTACTTTGCACAAAAATCACTCATTGGTGGGAAAACCTCCACGCCCACCTTTCCCGCTCATCGCCAACCCTTTCTTTTGTGAAAATAAATATGGCTGGGTGCATGTAAATAAAAAAATTGCTTTATTAGTTGATTCACGTACTTGCCATGGTACCTAGTACTCATTGTTGACTAGTAACTGTTGTAGTTTGTTGGCATTTGCAGCAAGTGAGTGGGATTGATTGATAGATTGAAAATTGTATTAACAGATTGCAGAATGGGTACAATACAGTACAGCTCAATACACGCAATTGTTAAGGGGATGCAGACCAGAGAAATACTTTGGTCTTGTTTACATCACAGGGTCCCCCATTTTCAATTCATCATAACATATATGACATACAGATTACATCTAGACATTTATGACATACCAGATCTACAAATATACAGTACTGTTTATGAGTACAAAAAGAGTTTAAAAAGAGAGTATACATTTGAGGGGGAAGAAACTGTACATTGGAGGAGGGTTGTGTGGGGGGGGGGGGGAACTGTACATTGGAGGGGGTTGGGTTTGGACATTTACAGGGGCCAGTTTCGAATTGCAGTCTCCCGTAGGTGCTCTTTTTTTATTTTTTATTTTTTGATTATCTTTTTTCCCCCTCCTTCTTTTTCTGATTTTTCTCCCATCCCACCCTTCCTGGTTGCTGCGCACTTTCCCCTACTGTTGGTCCGAGAGGCCGGAGACTGTCGCATGCTTTCCTGCCGGCAGCCAACCTGGCCGCGCAGATTCTCACTGGGAGAGTGTAACGTGTGGGAGGCCGCACTACCTCTCTCCAGATCCTACCCTTGCTGAGCAGGCGCCCCGACCGAACTGTAGGGGTCACTGTCCACAACGCCCAGGACCCACCCGCCAGCTTTCCCACCCTCTAATACTGCCAATTGTATTAGTGTGAACGGCCAGCCAAGCTGGTGACAACGCCGGGAGCTGGATTCGAACATGCGAATCCAGCATCTATGTGTTGGTGATTAACGCAATCTCCGCTACGCCACCTGACCGCCCGCCGTAGGTGCTCTTTGAGAGTGGTTTTGGAAGTGCATAGTGATTCACATTCTTTTACGGCTGTGGGTAGGGCGTTCCACATCGATGTGGCATAATTGTGAAACGTGTTTAGTCCCTTGTTTGAGCCGAATCTGGGTTTAACATGATTTGTGGAGCTCCCTCTGGTGTTGTGGTTGTGGTATTCACTGACCTTTGGGAAGTATTTTGACATGTACATGGGTACCTTAGTGGTGTAGTCAGTGTATCTTGTAGACCAGGCCCATTGCAAGTTGCTGTACTCTGTCGTCTACTCTAAGCCATCCTAGGTTGTCAAAGTGGGCAGGGGTGAGGTGGCTTCTAGCAGTAAGGTCAAGCAGTAGTCTGACCAGTTTGTTTTGTGATGTTTGTAATTTTGTTTTAGTGCCTTTGAGGTGCTTTGGAACCATGAGGTGCAAGCATAGTCGTAGTACCCTTGAATGAGTGCTCCTGCCAGAGTCTTCAGGGTATTCTTGTTTACCAGAGAGGAGATCCGGTACAAGAATCTAGTTTGTTGGTTGACTTTTTTGATTACATTGGATGCCATTTTGTCACAGGAAAGATTTGCCTCTAGGATGGAACCCAGGTATGAAATTTCATCTTTCCTTGTAACAATATTGTCACCCACTGTAACTGAGAAGCCGTCTGTCTTGCTGAGTTTGTTATTTGAACCGAAGAGAATGTTTTACCCAGGTGTAATGATAGTTTGTTATCAGCGAGCCAGGTGCAGATTCTGCCGAGTTCTGAGCTGAGGGTTTTTTCAACCTGTAACTTGTTCTTGTCGGAGACCAGCAGAGCTGTGTCATCCGCGAACAGGAACAAGTTGCAGTCACAAGCTGGGAGGGGGGGGGGGGGGGGGGGGGGGGGGGGGGGTAGGGTACCGTTTACCTCCACCATCTGTTCTCTCCCCTCCAGTAGTGTTGTTACGATACTGGAATTTCGAACTTCGATACGATACCTTAAAAATAACTAAATGATATAATCTTAGAAATTAAGTAAAGTTAATAGTACTGCATGTTAAGCATAACAGATTGATTGATTGAAAATTGTATTAACAGATTGCAGAATGGGTACAATACAGTACAGCTCAATACACACAATTGTTAAGGGGATGCAGACCAGAGAAACTTTTGTCTTTTTACATCAGGGTCCCCCATTTTCAATTCATCATAACATATATGACATACAGATAAACAGTACTGTTACATCCAGACATTTATGACATACAAGATATACAGTACTGTTTAAGAGACAGAGTTTCTAAAAGAGAGTATATACAGTTAATTTACTTCTGACCATTATAGTCAAAGTATTTTCCTATGAACTGAAACTCATAAGACCACATAAGGCTAGCATCATTCAGTTACAGCTACTGTATATTGGCCAACAATAGCCAGCTATCTAGCCAGCTACTGCACCATGAACTGCCAGCTGGCCACCCCCAATCCAGCCAACCGTACAAATTACAATCTCAGCCAATCACATCGATATGTACAGTTAGTTAGCTAGCCATTCCATTGCGAATTAAAAGGTAGGCAGCCAGCCAGTATTAGCTAGCTAGTAGCTAGGTAGCTAACGTTAGCCAACTGAGAAAGATAGCTAGCTAGCCAACAGCTAGCCAACAGCTGCAAGCCTGCAACGAATGCCACGAAGGCCAACATTAGACAACGCCTCATGTATTAAACTAAAGTCAATCATTTAATGGGTCATTTTGTTTAATGATTCAGTGATGTTGAAAGAAGAGCTGTCGAGGCTCTGCGAGTGAGAGCTGAGGAGTTGTGTTGACACAGGTCCGTGAGGCGAGGGGGAGGGGGAGGGGCAATGCCGCAGCAGCGTGTGTGTGCGTGTGTCAACAAGGAGAGAAGACTGCGAGAACACCAGCTGGTATCGATAGTGCAGAAAGTATCGATATTGCGGGAAATGAGTATTGAAACTGTTTTAAATATTCAGAATCGATATGTATAGAAAAATCAATGTTTTTTACAACACTACTCCAGGTAGGATTACATCCAGCTCACTGATGGACTATAAACCAATTGCTTTTAGCTTGTCAATCAGAATGGAGTGATTGACAGTGTCGAAGGCCTTTTGTAGGTCCAGCATTGACCATGCCGCAGTATTTGCCCGTGTCCACCTCTTGTTTGATGTGGTTGTTCAAATAGAGAAGGCATGTGTCAGTGGAGTGGGATGTTCTGAAGCCAGATTGGAATTCGTAGATTAGATTTCTTTCCGCAAGGTACTTTTCGACCTGTTTGTATACTATTTTTTCCATGACTTTCGAGATGGAGGTAAGAATAGAAACAGGGCGGTAGTTTCCTGGGTCTAATTTGCTGCCCTTTTTGTGCAGGGGGGTTACTCTTGTTACTCTTTATGGAGAGGTTTATTATGTGTGTGATGACTGGGGTGATGGCGGCTGCTGAGTCTCTGAGGAATTTGGAGGGGATATTGTCATTGCCAGTGGCCTTGTTAGGTTGGAGGGCGCTCAGTTTTTTGTGTACCTCAGCTGTTGTTACCATTTGTAGTTTGAAATCGTCTTTGCGGACCCCTAGGTTATTGTAGTAGGCTATGATGTGTTCTACCCCAAAATGCCCTGAGTGGGAGGGTAGTTTATTTACCAGTGTTGTGGCTGTTTGTGAAGAAAATGTTTAAAGGTCCTGTGTCTTATAAATGGCCTTTTCCAGTGTTTAGCATTGTTTCCTAGCAATGGGGGTTTATATCAATGGGGTCTGTTTCTCTAATTCTCATTTTGGCTAATCAGTCTAGTCTCGAGTTCACGAGATCCTCCCTCACTCAACTAAGCCGTTCTGATTTGACTGTTTTGCTAACGTGAATAAGGCACTGGTTGTAGTCACCGCCCACAATCAACAATTCGCTCAACAACAGAGCGAGTGGAATTACTTCCTCAAACGGGTTGACATGCGCGGGTGCCGAGAATCAACAACGGAGCAGTGGGAATAATGCGGAAGTGGTCTCCCTGTCCCTGACTCTCCCTCTCTCTCTCTCCCTCTCTCTCTCAACCTGCATTTTACACACAATCGCAGTTGAGCCGCTCACAGCGCACACGCACGCACGGAGCGATGTATCCTCTCTCTCTCTCCCTCTCTCTCTCAACCTGCATTTTACACACAATCGCAGTTGAGCCACTCACACAGCGCACACGCACGCACGGAGCGATGTATCCTCTCTCTCTCCTGCTCACTCGCTCTCTCTCTCTCTCTCTCTCTCTCTCTCTCTCTCTCTCTCTCTCTCGTATACATGTATCACGCTGAATGGGTGACTGTCACTCAAAGCACTTATGGGCGGAGCCCAGCCCAAAAACAGCTTGAAATCTTGAAGTGGAAAAATGCTGCTTTAGAGTGATTGATTACATTTTTACATATGTGTTCCATGGACTCACAGGAATTGTGTAACGTTTCCCAAATAGTGAAAGGAATAGCAATGCATGTCCCCTTTAAGTAATTGGCCACATCCAGCTTGTCTGTGATGAGCATGTTATCTGTCTTTATGTTTTAAAATCTTGTTTTAAGTTTTTTACTGCAGCCTAGTTGATTATTGAGTAATTTCCATAGTTCACAGGGTTTATTTTAGTTTTCCTCAGTTTTGTCATTGATGAAATTCTTTTTTGCCGTTTTGATCATGGAGTTTACGTCTGTTTCTTTGCAGTTTGAGTTGTCATGTGGGCTTGGAGTTCACTGCTCAGTCCAGGCTCTCCAGTTCTAGGTTAAAGGCCTCGCTAGAGTAGGTTTTGAGGTCTCTAGATGTGACTGTTTTGTGACAGCCGGCCTTTTGTTTTAGCTTTTTGCGGGTACAGAATATCATATAATGATCGCTTAACCCGCATGCTATAACCCCTTTATTGGAGATCTTGGACTTGTCAGAGGTAGATGTCAGACATGCTCAAGCCATTTGCAACCCTCTCCTGTGTGGATCATGGACAGACACAATAGACTCCACACATATCAAATAACAATATTCACCAGTCAGCAAGATACTACAAGAAGATTTTACATCTGATATGTAAGTGTCACAAATAGGTGATTTATGAAAAATAGGGAGTCCACACGTGATAACAATTTAACAAAAGAATTTATTGAATCTTATCTAAACAAAGAATACTTGACATAAACAACAAATAAGTGTGTATCAGAATTATCAAAGGATCCAAATTGGGTGCTGGTACAACTTGTTCCTAGGAGTGGAAAAGCAGACCGAGGGAATTACACAGGGAAACATATGTGTGTGCAGGCAGCTCTCTGCACTGCACAGGTGATTCCAGTTGGCCTAACGACCTACCCACTCCACCATGCTTTCTGAGTCAGCAGACTCCCCATTTACAGGTAGAGTGGGGGGGTCGTCTAAAAAAATATTATAACTGGAAATCTTCATGTCACTACATTGATAATATGCATATATAAATAATACAGTATATAGGGTGTGTGCTATCATCAAATGTTCTTACTTGTTAGCTAGCGAACACCAGGTAACGGTTTCACTGCCCATGGGAACCATGATTGGTCTGGCACCTGGTATGACATCTGCATCGAGCAGACACTGATGAAGGCGGCCAAGTCAGAAGGTGGGGTGAGCAGAGGGAGGATGAGAAATAGTGATTCTGGCCACAAGTGCTGGGTGCTGCAGACCCTCAGCCACTTCTCTGATGTCAACAAGCGCATGGAGGAAGGTGTCAAGAAACATGGTCCACTCCTCAAAGACCTTGCAAAAACACGGATGAAGTGAGATGCTGAAGCGATTGAACTTGCCCTCAAATGGTTAGAGTAGAACAACCCCTTCGACCACAACCGAGACAAGCAGTTGCTTGTGTCTTTCTCGGCTGGATTCACAAGCACTGCCGATGACTCGGTCAATGCTGAAAGAGCGGAGGGAGATGCAGATAAAGCTGGATGGACAGTCGGTAACATCGACCATGGAGGTGAGGTACAGGGTACAGACCCTGTCATCACTCAGAAATATTCCCAAGGTCAATGAGAAGATTCACTTACTTACTCACTCAAGTTGTTCAACCGATCATTTTCGGTGGGATATGACAATCGAGACGAGCATAGCATATGAGCTGACTCCCTTCCCCTTGTCCTTGTTCAATAACAAAGACCAGAAAATTAACAGGGCAGGCTTTTATAAGACCAGTCTGATGGAGTTGACTGATCCACTTGACCTCACTAACCAGCCCTGCTCCAGCCTGGTGGTTGATGGTGGACGGCTTCTCTACATGGTGAAGTGGGAACAAGGTCAGACTTGGCAGGAGATTGCTGACAGTTACCCGAGCTACGTGCAGTGTCTTGGCAGTCGCACTCAGAAGATCATTGTGGTCTTTGATGGCTATAGCAGCTCGCCAAAAGATCATGACCACATACTGTGTACTAAGAACTCCTGCTGTGATCTACAGATTTCCCCGGATATGATGCATTTCACACCAAGGGCAAAGTTCAACAAGCTTGAGCTCATCCACCTCCTCTCTTCAACATTCCGGAAACTTCGGATCACTGTGGAACAGTGTGACATTGTGACAATGATGCTGACACTTCGATTGTGAGAACGGCATTGGCTGCTGCTGTAATGACTGAGGTCAGTAAAATGTTTAAGTATATGATTACTTTCAAATAGAGTATTAGCATTTGTGCAGGGGACATTGATGAACACATGGACATCTTCCTCGACATACATGATGATGCCACTAAGGACGCGGTGACCAGGGCTGGGATTGCGATTTTCCAGCACATTTACCACGCACCAGGTACTACTTAGGGTGAAATACGATACAACATGTTCTCACGGAAGGCGGTGGCCAGACTGATCAAACCGGAAACGCTACCTCCAACAGATGGTGCAGCTGCACCATCTCCAAACCCGGGACTGAATGCTGCTGCAGAGCATGTCTTTGGACCCCAGTAACTATGGATGGGTGGTAGTAGGGGTTCATGGTTACAGTATGAGCCAGTTCCAACACTAGACCCCATGGCTCCTGAGGAGTTACTCTGGTTCACAAGCTGTAATTGTAATGGAGGTGGCAGCAACCAGCGGTGCAGCTGCAAGAAGAATGGTGTCGAGTGTATCTCAGCATGTGGAAATTGTAAAGGCATTACATGCAATAATTGTATTCCTGATGGTGTAGAGTCTGGAGAAGACTCAGACCTTGACTCATGAAGCATTTGACATTGTGGATCAGTATTGTTTTCTAACTTAATATTCGAGATATTGAAATAAACTAATAAAGCTACTTTTTTATTTACATGTGGTTAAATTACAAAAGTGGTTAAAAAATAAATGTTTGCAATCGATTCAGAATCATGAAAAACCTAGAACTAAAAACCTAAAAACTAGTCACAAGGTACTTAAGGCAAAAATAAATATTTAAAATTTTTCACAAATAAGGTTCCGGGTACTTCAACTTTCAGCAGCTGTCACAGGTTTTCCTATGGGAGTTGAATTTAAATATTTGTATGTGTTATTACACCTTTACATACACATTGGAGAAGACATTTCTTGGTAAGGAATTTATTCCACGATTTTTTTTATATTTCCCTGACTGTTTTCCCTGGTGTGTAGTTAGAGACCATTGGCTGGAGGTAGGCGGGAGCCATTCCTTTCGCTGCACGATATGCCAGGTCTAGGCAGGCCTGGACTCTGAAGCGGAATCGTGCAGCGATGGGAAGCCAGTGCCGCTCCTTAAGAAGTGGTGTAACATGGGCTGACTTTGGTAGGTTGGAGATCAGGCGGGCCGCTGCGTTCTGTATGAGTTGAAGTGGCTTGTTGACGGTAGTCGGTAGACCAGCAAGCAGTGCATTGCATGCACTGGCGAGACATGACTGTTGATTGCAGGAGTTGAGTGGCTTCTTTTGTCAGGTGAGGTTCTTGATTCAGCATTTGGAATGGGTGGGGGTTGGAAGAAGCAGCTGCAGATGTTCTCTACCTTTTTTCTTTTTTCCAATATATTTTTATTTGCATTTGTCAGTTTTACAAACCGTTTTCAATTAACAATCTTTTCCCCATTTTTTCCCTCCCTCCCCCCTCCTTCGAGACAGGTCTATTAGGACATATAGATCATAAACATTTGGCCTCTTTATCAGAGGAGAACAATAAGAGGAAAAAAGAAAAACAGTGACAATGATAGTTTACAACTTCTTCAATTATAACAGACCCCCCCCCCCCCCCCCGCAAATAATAAGCCCTTTCCCTCCTTCTCACAGCCCTCCCCTTTACGGTCGTTGTCAGAACAAGGTATCTGAGTCATATTACGGAATCTGTCAGCACAAATTGTGTACAGTCGCATCTGTGTACATCAGTCAGAAGTGCAAGAACTAATGTATATGAGAAATAAAAATAAGAGTAATTTTTGGAGATAAAAAGAGAACGTGGACGAAGTCCTATTATTTCCCTCCTTCCCCCTCTCATCCTCCCTCCCTCTCCCTCTCTTCCCTTCTCTCTCCTCCATCCCTTCCCCCCCTCTCCCTCCTCCTCTCTCCTCCTCCCCCTCCTTTTCTCTCCCTCCTCCCCCTCCTGTGTTTAGTGTGTGAGCACGTAAGATCTATATCAGAGGGGGGAAAAGAAAAAGGTAAAAACGGATAGGACATGGTCAAGTGTAATAGATTTCAGCACTTCATATTACTGCCATTATCAAGACAGGGTACCTGAGTTGTATCATGGAGTATATAACACATGTCATGTGCAGTCACATCTGCGCAGGCAAATCAGAGGTTACAGTGTAGAAAGTAATGCGATTTTTTTTTTTGTCACAGTTAAAATGGCGTTCGAGGGAGTCACTCACACCCAGGTGCTGTAGGCCATGATTGGTGTGTGTAGTTATCAGGTCTTTCAGATGCAGGTTTTATTCCCAGCTATTCAGGGCTTAATTGGTGGGTAGTGTTGTAAGGTTTTCAAAGTAAGTGATAAACGGCTGCCAGTATTGGGTAAACTTTTTTGTAGATCCTCTAAGGGTAAACTTAATCTTTTCCAACTTTAAGAAGAACATAGTGTCCGTAAGCCACATATCTATTTTGGGGGGGGGTAGGTGATTTCCATCCTAACAAAATCCTACGTCTTGCTAGCAGTGTGGTAAATGCTATTATGATGGAGTTAGGAGTGTTTAATTGTTCAGTATTTGGTGGGACTCCAAAAATAGCTGTCTGGGGCGAGGGTTCAAGATCGATTGAGAGGACTTCAGATAATATTTTTAAAATAGTAGTCCAAAAAGTATACAGTTAGGGCGGCTAGGTGGTGCAGTGGGCAAGGCACTCACCACCAATGCTGGAGACGCTGGGTTCACGTGTTCGAATCCAGCTCTCCACATTGTTTTCAGTTTGGCTGGTCGTCCGTACTAATACAATTGGCAGTATTAGAGGGTGGGAAAGCTGATGGGTGGGTCCTGGGCGTTGTAAACAGAAAAATACTCCTACAGTTCGGTCGGGGCGCCTGCTCAGCGAAGGAAGGATCTGGAGGGAGGTAGTGTGATCTTCCACACATTACACTCTCCCAGTGAGAATCTGAGCTGCCAGGCTGGCTGCCGGCTGGCTGGCTGCGCATGTGTCGGAGGATAGCATGTGATAGTCTCCGGCCTCTCGGACCAACAGTAGGGGGGGTGCGCAACAACCAGGAAGGGAGTTGGGAATTGGCATAACAACTAACAGTGGGATGGGAGAAAAATCGGAAAAAGATGGGGGAAAAGATAAATAAAAAAAAAAAAGTATACAGTTTAGGACATGTCCAGAACATACGAGTGAGATTAGCTGGAGAAGAGTACATCGGTCACATTTGTCTTCCACATCAGGGTATATTGCTGCCAGTTTGGATTTGCAGTAGTGGAGTCTATGGAAGATTTTGAATTGGATGAGCCCCAGTCTAGCACAGGTGATCGAGGTCTATAGCTCTGGTCCACCATTCGTCAGGGAAGTCCTCCCCAAGCTCAGTCTCCCATTTGTTCTTTGTTTTTACTAGAGAGGTTGTGTCAAGTTCGGAGATAAAGCTGTAAATATCAGAGATGAAGCCTTTCCGCCCCGGTCTGATTGTGAAGAGATATTCCCAGGGTTGATCGCGGGAGAGATCGGGGTAGGAGGGGTAGTAGGTTTGTATATAATGTCTGATCTGGAAGTAACGGAATAGATTGTTTCGGGGTAAATCATATTTGTTGCATATTGTTCCAAAGTTATCAAACCTATTATCGTTGAAGAGGTCTGAGAATTTCACAAGGCCTCTGTCTTTCCAGAGTGAGAAAGCAGAGTCGAGAGTTGAGGGGGTAAATAAGTGGTTATCTATGGGGCCATTGATGGAACTTTTCATATATTTGAAGTGGGTACGAAATTGGGTCCAAATTTTCAGTGTAGCTATTACCACTGGGTTGAGCGTGAATTTAGAGGGAGAGAGTGGTAGATTGATTGAATTGATTGATTGAAAAGTTTATTAACAGATTGCAGAATGGGTACAGTACAGTACATCTCAATACATACAATTGTTAAGGGGATGCAGACCAGAGAAAGACTTTCGTCTTGTTTCCACCAGGGTCCCCCATTTTCAAGCTTGTAGTAGATCAATGCAGGAAGGCAAGTTAGACGGCAAGAACCTAGCTTCCAACAGACACCAGTCTGTCAAGGAAGAGCGAAGCCAGTAAGATATCTTCGGAATATTGGCAGCCCAATAGTAGTAGATGAAACCCCTGTTTTCCCGGTTTCTCTGTAATACATGACATATTATTCTGGGTCGTTTGCCTTGCCAGACAAAAGTAGATATCATCTGGTCGAGGGATTTGAAAAAGGATTTGGGTAAAAATATTGGGATGCATTGGAATAGATAGGAGAGTTTAGGGAGTATCATCATCTTTACAGACTGTATCCTGCCTGCCAAGGACAGGGGTAGACCATCCCATCTGTGAAGGTCCGATTTCAGCCTATCAAGCAAGGGGGTAAAATTAGAAGATCTAAGGGAGGAGAAAGAATTGGTGATCTGTATTCCAAGGTACTTAAAGCCTAAGGGTGAGATACGAAAAGGTACTTCTACCTGTGTAATCTGACTAGCGCTGCTGTTGATAGGATATAATTAGCTTTTATTATAATTAAGCTTGTAACCGGAAAAAGTACCAAAATTCCGGAGGATACAAAGTATGTGGGGGGTGGCAGAGACGGGATCAGAGAGGTACAACAGTAGGTCGTCCGCGTATAGGGAGACCCTATACTCTGACTCTCCATGCATTACACTGGAAAATAAGTGGGAGGTCCTAAGATGGATGGAGAGTGGTTCCATTGCTACAGCGAATAAGAGGGGAGATAGGGGACATCCTTGCCTTGTTCCACGTGTTAGGGGGAAGTAGGCAGATCTAAAGTTGTTGGTGCAGACACTAGCTTTAGGGGAAGTGTAAAGTAGTTGGATCCAAGAGATAAATTTGTCTCAAACCAAATTTCTTTAGTACTGCAAATAGGTAAATCCACTCCACTCTATCAAAAGCCTTTTCGGCGTCAAGGGCGATGACAGCTTCTGGAGAGTTCTAAGGTAACGGGGAGTGTATTATATTTAAGAGCTTCCTGACATTTGAGAGTGGCGATTTTGAATAAAACCAGTTTGTTCTTCTGATATAATATTTGTCAAAAAATGCTCCAGTCTGGTTGCGAGGATCTTTGCCAGTAATTTACTATCTACATTTAAAAGAGATATGGGTCTGTAGGAACCACAGTCAGTTGGGTCTTTGTCCTTTTTAAGAATTAGGGAGATGGTGGCCTGTGTTAGAGTGGGGGGGAGGGAGCCGTTGGTTAGAGATTCATTGTACATATTAATTAGAAGATGGGTAAGTTTAGCACTAAAGGTCTTATAAAATTCTACTGGGAATCCATCAGGGCCAGGAGTTTTATTATTTTGCATTAGCTTAATTGATTGAATAAGCTCCTCTATTTCAAGGGGTTGGTCCATAGTTTTTGCGTCTTCCAAATCGATTGTAGGGTTGTCGAGGTTTGATATGAACTTTGTCATGTTGGACATGTTAGACGGGAATTCCGATTTGTAGAGAGAAGAATAGAAAGTGACAAAGGCCTCATTAACATAAGGAATAGATCATTGTAGTAGCCCCAAGTCATCTTTTACTTGTGGGATAAGTCGGGCGACTGTTTGTCGATGCAACTGATGGGTCATAAGACGACTAGATTTCTCTCCATATTCAAAGTATAAGACCCTTGTTTTGAGTAGCAGTTCTTCGGCTGCAGATGTAGTGACTAAGTCAGCTTGAGCTTGGAGATCAAGTCTCTTCTTATGCAGTTCTGGGCTAGGATTGGAGGCTAGGTCTCGGTCGATACTAGAGATGGTTTTACTTATGTTACTGAATTGGAGCTGCTTATTCTTATTGGCTAGAATAGAATATGAAATTATTTGGCCTCTAAGAAAGGCTTTTAGTGTCTCCCACAGAAGGGGGGCAGAGGTCCCCTGTGTTGAATTTGTGCTAATAAACAAGTCAATTGAGTCTGAAATATTTTTACAGAATGCCTTATCTGACAGAAGAAGAGAGTTAAATCTCAAAAGAGGTCGCTCTTTTTGGCATATAGAGATGTATGTCGACAAGCAGCGCTGCATGGTCTGAGATGACTATAGTTGTGTAGTCGCATGATTCGACAGCCGGCAGGAAGGATCGGTCAATGAAGAAATAGTCTATACGAGAGAAAGTGTTGTGGGGGTTCGAGTAGAAAGAAAATGTCTTACCATGGGGATTCTGGTCTCTCCATGGATCTACACAGCCGTTTGCTTGCATAAATACACTGAAGGCTTTTGCCATTGCCGACTGCTGTTGGGTCCTGGGGCTCGATCTGTCTAACAAAGGATCCATCACACAATTCAAGTCACCCCCTAAAATAAGACTGAGTATTCAGGCATGGAAGGGATGATAGGAGATTATTAGCAAAGTTTGGGTTGTCCCAGTTAGGGGCATATATATTTACCAAGACGACTGGTGTCTGGCGAAGGGTGCCGGTCACAACTAGATATCTGCCCTGTGTGTCTGCACTAACATTTGATACTGTGAAATTAAGTCTTTTATTAATTAAAATAGCCATTCCCCTTGACCTAGCATTAAAGGCTGAGTGGAAACATTGGCTAACCCAGTTAGTACGCAATAAATAAATAAATAAATCGGCAATACAATAATATGCAGGATAATACCTTTGGTGTGAGTAGTTCTTTTTAAACATCGACAGTCCCCCCCCCCCCCCCCCCCCCCCAGCCCCTGAATGCCCTCCCCCTAACAACCGTTCTTATGCATTTATACGAACCACGGAGATTTAGTAGTTTCGGGCCATGGAGCCAGGTTAGCTAGGTTAGCCATTTTCAGCTAGCGTTAGACCCTTCATTCCGGCCAGGAGAGGTTAGACGGTGTTCCGTGGTAATTACTGCGGTAACGTTAGTTCAAGTCACCTCTTTTCAGTGGGTAGTGTCTTTTTTCTTTATTTAAAAAAAAAAAAACTTCTCCGGGGCACTTAGAAAGCATGAGATCAGTTAAAAAGTAAAGTCAACCGGCCCGGTCAGAATACAGTCAATCGTAATAGTTCAAGGTTCTCCCAGTTAGCCGACTTGTCATTCCAGCATACAGTCTAGGTAGCATCGCTTACCATGCTAGCTTCAGGGAAGTGGCGGTCGTAGAAAAGCTGTGCTTCTGTGGCGGCTTTGAAGGCATGTATTTTTCCCCCATAGTCCACTTTCAAAAGAGCAGGATAGACGAGACAGAACTTGATCTTCTTCTTGTAGAGTAGTGTTTTAACGCGGATACATGTCTTTGCCCAGAACCTCTGCAAAAAATTACGACATACATCAGACAGTGTCCTCTCCCTCTGCGTTCTCCGGGATATTGATAATTCAGAGGTTGCATCTGCGAGACCGGTTCTCAGCGTCTTCTGTCCAGCTAGCAAGATCTTCACTTTGGGAGTTTAGTTGAGCACATGTCTTTTCCAAGCCCGCAATCGTGTCACTGTAGTCGGAGAGGGTTCCCTCTAACTCTCCCTCACTGGAGAAAGGGCATTTTCTATAAAATCCAGGAAAATGTCTTTCATGTCTGTAGCTAGCATTGTGCGGAGATTGTGCAAGTCCTCAGGGAGGTTGGGTCGAGCGTCGGTCGCCATCTTAACGGTATCGTTAGCCTCTTCGGAGTATTGAACTGTCGACCTCTGAGCGTACCTTTCTCTGCGTCTATTTGGCATTTCTTCACGCTGAGTTATTCATTTTTACTTCATGCAAACAATTTTTTTGTATAAAGTTTAAAAAAAGATAAGAAAAATAGTCTGGTTTGTTGAATGTCGGGAGCTACCTCCTCACGCGCCTGTTCCCTTTCACATCGTAACCGGAAGCCCTGTGACACCATTTTCCGTTCTCTACCTTTTTCTCAAAGAATATGGCAAAGTCTTGGGCAGAAACACTGTCTTTTTATACTTCCTCTCTGCCGCTCTCGGGCCTGTCTTTCTTCTCTCTGCATCTGACAGCCATGGACTGGGTGTGGAACGATGAGCAGGATTCTCTGCGAGGGGACAAAGCTTGTAGAACGAGGTTGAGAGGGCTGAAAGGAGGGTGGAGGTTGCCTTATCTGGGGGGAGAGCAGAGAAAGTCTCACACAAAGGTAGAGCGGATAGGATGTCAGAGGAGAGGGTGGAGGGAGATGGGGAGAGTAGGTTGCGTCTGAATGAGAGGGTTTGAGTGGATGATTTGGGATTTAGCATAAGAGTTAGTGAGAAGGATATCAAGAAGTGGTCTGATATATGGAGGGGAGTTACCGTGGTGTTAATTATACTGGAGTCACAGGAGAATATGAGATCCAAGGAGCTGCCAGCTTTGTGGGTGGGAGGCATGACAGTGGGAGTCAGGTCAAAGGTTTGTAGGAGAGAGACCATGACTGGGACGAGTCAGGCAGGTTGAAGTCACCAATTAAGAGAAGGGGGGTGCCATCTTCTGGAAAGGAGCTTAGAAGCATGTCCAACTCATCTGGGAAGTGTTCAAGGGGACCTGGAGGGCGACAGAGAGTAACAATGGTGAGATTGAATGGACTAGAGACAGATACTCATGCTATTTGAGAGAGGAGTGACCGAGTAGGTAATGATGTTAAATTTGTAGTCCATGAGGGAGAGGTCAAATGTCTGGAAGGTCGTTGTGTGTGAGAGAAGTTATAGTTTGTATATAAGGCTGCAGGCGTCGTTGAGTTATCTGGTGTCATTGAGGTCTCTGTAAGAGCCAGAAGCTGGAGGTTTTGACTATGGGCATAGGCAGTAAGGAAGTCTGATTGACAAATTCCATAAGCTTCCTCATACTGGTATATTTGTGGCCGTAGGTGGGTAGCGGAGGTTGGCAGGGTTACTTCCAAACTGGTAACTAAATAATAAAGTGATTACATGTTTATAAATCATGCAGTACTCAACCATCTTAATTTGAAGTCCCTTTAAGCCCCCAGCTTTTTCCCCCTCCAGATCTTTGACGAGGTAGAGAAGCGTCGTCAGAAGTCCATGGCCATGATCTACCCCTTCATGGAGAGTCTGAGGGAGGCCCCCTTCCCAGCACCCGGAAATACTGTTGAGATCAAAAGCTTCATCCCAGAATCTGGCACCGAGGTAAAGATAGCAGACACACTGACCAAGATATTCTTAACTAAAATAGAATGAACAGCTGTGTGTGTGTGGAATCCCCTTCCTTTAAACTAATTAAAATATGATAAAGATCATTAACTCATCCAGCGCCAAAGCTTAATGAGCCAGGGGGCGCTAGAACGCCATCGCTTTAATCAATGGGGAGACTGCGAGATTTGCGAGTGCTTAAAATATATCTTATATTATAGCTATGGGTCTAATACACCCGTCGATTGTCAGTGAGTTGCTTCCAGTCAACATGCACGAAACAGATTGTTTTTTCATCCGTACATTTCCGTTTTATACTGTTTTGAATATGAGTATAGTTTTGGTGATTCTTAGTAATCCCAGGAAAATACGCGATAATAGCGTTTTAGTGGAATACACTAAACACTAGGGCTGTCCCCGACTAAGGATTTGGATAGTCGACTATGATTGGCCAAAATTTGCCGTTAGTCGACTATTAGTCGACTAAAAAAAATAAAGTATAATAATCTTTTTATAATTTTTTTTATTATTCCATTTGGGCTGTGGGGGGTGCTTAATGTCTGAAGGAGTCGAGTGGTCCACTGATGGATACATCTTGATATTTGTCTAGTCTAGATTTGATTTGATTTGATTTATTTTAGACAGTAAAAACATATACAGATCATTACATCACATATTTGCTTTTGTCGAGGATAGAAACGAAAAAGGCGCAATGACTTATTTACATCGTTGTCCCTGGAAGTCAAGGATGCTTGAAACAACACATTCAACTCATTACAGTTAATCATTCACAATTATTACATTTGTATAGCAATAATAGTGTGTTCATTAGATGGGTGAAATCCTCTTTCAGTGCCTCTGTGCCTGTTTTCTTAGGCAGTTAGCCTATGGTATGCGTGCCATTAGCGTTAGCCACGCTTCTAGGCCTCTTTTCTTTTGGAAAGAAGGATAAAAAATATATATATATATATTTTTTTTTAATCTTTTTCCCCCTCCTTTTTCCGATTTTTCTCCCATCCCACTGTTAGTCATTATGCCAATTCCCAACCCCCTTCCTGGTTGTTGTGCACCCCCCCCTACTCAGGGCTGTACGCTAAGCTTTTTCACTAGGGGCACACTTGCCCCTAAATGAGAAATTTAGGGGCAAAAAATATTTTTTAGGGGCAAATTTTTAAATAACAATTTTACCATTATTAAAAAAAATATGTGCCTCATTACTGTGGTCCTTTTATTTAACATTTAAGTGCGTTTGTTTTCAGGTTTGTATTTTTTTTTATAATTAACCAACTGAGAAAGTGTGTAAATCACTAATAGAACAAAAACAACAAACTGTGTGTGTGTGTGTGTGCGCACGCTTGTGTAGTGCTCCTTGAATGAGATCACCACAACACACACACACCATTGCATTAATCAGGAGGACAAGAAACTCTGCATACATTTGTTTCACAATGAAAAGTGCTTTAGAAATCAAATGAATTATTATTGTAAATAACCCCATGAAAGGTTTATTTGTATGGGTAATTACCTGCTTCATATTTGTGATGTTACTGGTTTCAGTGTGTGCCTAAAGTGATCAATGTGTTGGGCCGTTTATAGAGATCTATGCCAATTAATGTTTATGTATATCCGGGACTTTTTTTAATAAGAATTGAGAGGTATTTGTATATGTGACCTTTATTTTGAAAACCGTGTTGCGACGCAACCTTATTTACATTTGCGCTTTTGACAGTGAAATGTTCAGTCCAACTTAGCTGGAAGGAAAGACTAATCAAAAAGGTTTAATTGACCCGTATGAGGCTCTTACGGTAGGACTACTCACCTAATGCATAGCTGAACCTGAACGTTAGAAGTGTCCGTGTCCTTGTCAATCAATCATCACATCATCACGTCAATCATCATCATCTTAACATCTCTCCACATCGGACGTGGTTGTCATAAGATGGACTGATATCCACTCCGTTGTTCTTTTTTGCGTCTTAAATGTATTGAAATGAGGTGCTTCTTTGGCGATGCAATAGCCCATATTGAAAGGAAGAGAGCCCACATTCAGTTTCGTTTTGCTAGGAATTATGGGATTTGGTGTTGGATAGACTACGCAGATAGGGACATGGTCTTTAATCGCACGATAGACTACAAGTACCAGGTACTGTATATAGCGTGACCCAGATTCACTCCACACGCAAATCTTTTTTTTCACTCAGGCTATCGGTGATCGCAGTAAGTTCATTCATTACCGACAGATTCTTTCATAGCACCACGACATTGTGTCGCACTGTACAGCCCTGGTTGTAGGCTAATGTTTTTTAAAAAATTTATCCAATTTGTATGGATTAATTTAGGAGTGAAATGCGAATGAAGGGTTGAAATCACAACTCGCAACGTTGCTCCCAAATAATATTTCCAACTCGCAACGGCCAAATTAAGGGGCAATTTGCGACGAGATCATCGCACTGTACAGCCCTGCTACTGTTGGTCCGAGAGGCCGGAGACTGTCACATGCTTTCCTCCGACGCATGTGCAGCCAGCCGGCAGCCAGCCTGGCAGCGCAGATTCTCACTGGGAGAGTGTGGAAGGTCGCACTACCTCTCTCCAGATCCTACCCTTGCTGTGCAGGCGCCCAGACCGAACTGTAGGGGTCACTGTCCACAACGCCCAGGACCCACCCACGGCTTCCCTCCCCCTAACTCAGCCAAACGAGTTAGTATAGCGATCAGCCCAAGCCAAGGCAATGCTGACTCTCCGGGAGTCGAGACCGCAGCCTCTTGCATTGGTGACGAGCACAATCTCCGCTAGGCCACCTGACCGCCCCTTTTTTTATTTATCTTTCCCCCCCCCCTCCTTTTTCCGATTTTTCTCCCATCCCACTGTTTTAGTCGTTATGCCAATTCCCAACCCCCTTCCTGGTTGTTGCGCACTCCCCCCTACTGTTGGTCCGGGAGGCCGGAGACTGTCGCATGCTTTCCTCCGACGCATGTGCAGCCAGCCGGCAGCCAGCCTGGCAGCGCAGATTCTCACCGGGAGAGTGTAACGTGTGGAAGGTCACACTACCTCCCTCCAGATCCTACCCTCGCTGTGCAGGCGCCCCGACCGAACTGTAGGGGTCGCTGTCCACAACGCCCAGGACCCACCCATCAGCTTTCCCACCCCTAACACTGCCAATTGTGTTAGTATGAATGACCAGCCAAGCTGATAGCAACGGCGAGAGCTGGATTTGAACCCAGCGTCTCCAGCGTTGATGGCGAGCGCCTTACCCACTACACGACCTAGCCGCCCGATATATATCTTTTTAAATAATTATTATTATTATAATTGTTTTTTTTTGGATTCGACTAAGAGGTTGGCAGTCGACTACGGCTCCTTTCGACCGATTAGTCGACTAATCGACTAATAGGGGTCAGTCCTACTAAACACGTTGTAATTGTTCGCCTGATTATCGAATCTTCTTGAAATCAACGCTAGATTATCATTATTATCCTTCCTTGTGCATACATGAAATGGCCCTCGTAGCGCAGCGCTCCCCCCCCCCCCCCCACCTCCTGCACCCAACGGTAAACAGCCACACACACACACACAGACAGCTTCGATCGCGGTAGAAAGAAATATCAGATCAACGCAAGATTTTATATATAGAGTCCTTACCTGGTCTCTGATGTAATGCAAAAGAAATAATCCAATTATCTGATCGCCATTCCAAATACTGCTCGTGGAGGTCCGTCCCACATTGCCCGGCATTGAAAATGAATGGATATAGCTAATAAAAGAAAAGCTATTAAAACCTGACTTTTCTTGTGATTGGCGCTGAACGGTTGGCGAGTTAACCCGACTTTTTCTGTGATTGGCGCTGAATGAGTTAAGAATTATTTTGTTTTTGTTGTGTTTTAGTGTTTCCGTCAAAGTCAGAACGAGAGTTCAGTATAAGAGAGATCTTCTGTCCTTGTATTTTCTATTTCCGTCGATCCACATTTAATCTATTTGACATGAGCACATACACACATTCAGGATCTGGAGATGGTGATAAGTCAACATCTGATGAGCTGTGGAATGCAACGTACCTTCTCCTTTATGGTTTAATAACAGTATGTGTGTGTTGTCCAGATCATTAGGCTGACTCGGCCATGTGACTCCTGGCTGGAGCATGTCGACTTCAGGACACTGTTCAGCTGCCTGTCGGACCAGGAGGTGCTGCAGGTGTTCGCCTCCACTGTCATGGAGAGACGGATCATCTTCATTGCTGCGGAAAACGGGTGCATATTATGTGTTCCTTGAGCATAACGTTGTGTTCCCCAGTACGCTTTTGTCACAGAGGTCATTTTGTGTTGGTTTCTGCATTTGTCTATCTTTTTGGTCCATTTCTAGTACAGGTTGTTGCTCCAAAATGGTTCTCATTTTGATACTTTTATTAGGTATTTGGAAGGAGCATTGGTTGAGTGGGTTGGTTGGTTGATGAGTTGGTTGGTGCTCAGATGCATGCACTCAATTGCTTCATCAGGGGTGCACGTGGATCAGGCATAAGGGATGAGGGCGAAAACAAAAATGTAGCAACATTTTATTAGTGAAAATAATAGCATTACTACCTGTACATTACATTCTGTTAGTTAACTGCCTTTCACTTGGACAAGGAGGTGAGGCTACTATCTGCACTTTTGTGTGTGATGGGTGTTTGTGTGTTCCTGACGTATTTAGACTACAAACCAGTTGATTGGGAACAGCACTGTCCTCAATTTGGAAAAGTCAGATTTTTGGGTCAGTGGTTAGGGTTAGGTTAATTACGGTTAAAGTTAGGATTAGGAGCTAGGGAGTACATGTAAAAGTGTGTGTGCGAGAGATGCATGTATGTAACATTGTGTATGTATGTGTTGTTCTGCAGTATTCTATCCCAGGTGATCCATGCTGTGGCTGCGCTGCTGTACCCGTTCACATGGCAACACACCTTCATATCCATTGTTCCCACGGTGTTGATTGACGTTGTCATGGCGCCCACCCCCTACCTGCTGGGGGTCCAGAGGAACATGCTGGACCATGTTGACGACCAGAGCGATGTGAGTGTGTATATATATATTTGTGTGTGTGTGTTTGTGTGTGTGTGTGTGTGTGTGTGTGTGTGTGTGTGTATGAGCATCACACCTCTACAGACAAGAGCCCTCTCAGTGTGACAGTGATACAGATTTAAATGTAGGAAAACTCCTGACTATCCAGTGACTCTCATTAGGACAAACCCAATTACTACAAAGAGCAGTAGCTGTGTGTGTGTACATGTGTGTCCTCATGGTGTTACTTTCTACCCTCTCAACAGATGCTGATTGTGGATTTGTCAGCTAATGCAGAGAACAGATTCATAACTAGTGTAAGTATTAAGGTGAGATGTGTATACATACACATACTATCACACAAAATAAACAAGACACAAACGCATGCATACAATAAAACATACAAGGACCCACCCACACACACACACACATACACAATCACCTAGAAGTAGCCAAGACCAACTGCAAGCAAGTAAAAAACAACACGCATGACGAAAACACGTATCTCCAATCTTATTACAGGTCTAAACTAGTGTGGCTCCCATGATTCCTATTTGAAGCCAACTTGTTTGTATGTGTCGATAGGGGTGAGTGAGGGGAATGTCCAAGAATCTTTTGGCCTGAATTTATGTTCTACTCTGAGAACTGTCTTTCCTGATCTGCCAACAGAGTTTCCTTCCAGGGCCCCGTTCCCCGTACGTGGCTAACTGAGTTAGCCAGATAATCTTCAGGATAACTTGACATAAGTCAGGCTTTTCGGTTCCACTAAGCAGGTTTTGCTAAATCCCTATGGCGATTATTAATTCCATTAAGCCTACTGCCAGCAGGCACATTTAAAGAAATATAATGTGATTGATTGGGGTAATGAGGGACTTAAAATGTGCCTATAGATATGCATTTAACTTGTCAGCGATATCTTCCCGTTAGAAAATCATGGTTTTCGGGGATCGACATCTGCTGCCTTTTCAGCCGAAATTATCCTGAGTACTCAAGTCTGGTTTGAAATTAACGAGAGTGTTTGCGACCGGATCAGCCTTCGAGGAACCGAGATCATCGGGTTAATTGAATCTGGCTAATGGGACTTTTGATTGACTTAGTTGAACCACGTACAGGGAACGGGGTCCAGGTCACCATAGCTGTGGGATCCTATACTATATTAATTAAAGTCACCACTAAGTGAGAAACGTTTCTAGATGTACTGTGTAACTATGGAACAATATATGCCAAATCATTGATTTCCTTGGTCTTTCTTATATCGTTATGCTATTTCATGGTGACTTTGCGACCGTGAACATTTTCCTCTGCAAAACACACTGCTGTTATATACGTAACCCTGTTGTTGTTGATGTGGTTTATGAGGTTGTATCTACTGTATACCTGTACCTGTATACTATACCCTTGCCTTGTAGCTCTGACCCCTGATGGTGATAAACCTTCAACATTTCATATTGGCTTGATCTGTCAATTCATTACTTGTGGATTATCTAATTAAGGCTTCTCTCTCTCTCTCTCACATACACATACACACATACACATACACACATACACATACATACACATACACACACACACAGATAGGAGATGAGGACACCATCCTGCCTGAGAAGCTCCAGGAAGAGTTACTTCAGGCTTTGTGTGCCAAAAAAGACAACTCCAGTAAGTCATCTTCAACAACATCCCTCTGCCAAACATACAGGCTGCTTATGCATCCTGACTACTCAGCGACTATCAAGAATCAAGAGGTTTATTTGTCACATACATACCAGGGCATACAGTGAAATGCAGGTGGTCATGCCCGCATCGATTGTGCAATAATACAATAATAAAATAGACATAGAAAAAAAACAGGTAAGACATAAGATGTGCATGATAAAAATAGACACTAAATTAAGGCACTGGTTCCTATGTACACTACTATACAATATACAATTTAACTCAGTCATTATGTTATACTTAATATATCTAAACTATACTATACAAGAGCCACATCTGTTCTTTCCTTAAAGTGGCTTTTATCTTCCTCATTCCTTTAAAGTGACTTTTCCATTATTTAAAGTGACATTTTGTTTAAAGTGATTGTTTAAAGCGGTTGCAGCATGTGTGTGTGTGATCATGTGTACTTGTGAGTGGAGAGTTCAGTGTTCAGTGTTCTGATGGCCTGGGGGAAGAAGCTACTAGGAACTACTCTAGTATCTGTATCTCTCTGCTATGCTCTCTGACTGCACGCGCACTAGGGTTGTGCGGAGATGTCATTATCTGTATCTGTTCAACCAACAAAATTATCCGTATTCGGATTTGGGCATGTTTTAAAAAGAAAAAAAATTGCAACAATTATTGTACAACACAAGATGGGAACAGATGTAATCAAATTCACAAATTAACATTAGATTAAAGGAAGTCACGTTAAATCCAGCAAATGTATTTTCTAACCTAATATTCATTGGAAATGCAATTGTTGTGCCTTAACTCTTTGATGGCCAAACACGTAATATTACGTGTTTCACCGCCAACGCTTGAGCGCCAAACGCTCCCCGTTCTAAACCGTCATCCGGATCATTCTAGCCGTCCCTGGCTCATTTGCCTACGTTGGAATTGCAATGCTGATCAAACCTCACCAGGTGGCAGTATCGCCTACCTTTTAAACTCTGATAGAAAGGGAACAGGAGAGACAATGAATGAAATGGACTATCAAGACTCGCTCTGAGGGAGAGGAGCTCCTGCAAAGCAATCTCTAGCAGATCTGCTCGCCTCAAAACCTATAGTGTCCCGTAAACATGTGTAATTACATATAAACGAGTAATCGCGATCGCCGATGGGATCATTGGAATTATTCTTTTTGGAGTACCTCCTGGCTAAGGTAAGGACCCCCTATGTCTATTTTACCGAACCTGAAACATGTTTCTGTAACGATCACAGTGGCTTACTTTACTGGACATAAACCAAGCTTTTTCTAACAATCAGATTTTCGGGGTACATGTTATATACCTTTTGATTTGGGGTTTCAGGGAATCAACCAGAACGATTCGGGCTTATTGCATATAATGCGTCCTATCTCACAATCTATGGAAAAAGACTGGATTCTTTTGGAAATGGGCGATGTTCAGCGTGTAATAAACTACAAACTACAGTGTGTAGAAACAAACAATTTTTTACATGTTGGACTAGAAATAGTGTCAAATGATCCATACTATTGTCTCCATAACTGTTGTGAAGGGCCAGATTAAACCGAATATATATATTTATTTATATATATATATTTAATTGTATTTGTATATTCTCTAATATTCCCTGATATCCCTTGTATATTCCTTGTACAATATGCATTGAATATCCATTCTAGCCTACTGAACATCCCATAATAGTCTCCATTCTACTATTGGTCGAGACCTTGGTGCCAGGCTGCCATACCCCTCAGACCCAGTTCAAACGTACCGCTCGACATGTACGAACAAGTCCTAGTTCCGCGTAGGAATTTGGCTACCGCACCACTAATGGGACTATTTGTTCATAGTGCGTATATATACTGCGCTACTAAAGTAGGACTTTCTTTTCAGTCCAGTTTCTTACCCTCCAATAGAGTCACAGACGTAAAGCCTCCCCGCGATGCCACGTGTGGGAGTAAGGCCAAGTTCGCCTACCATCGGTATTGAGACATCGTGTATATTAATATTTGAATAGTCATATTTGGCACTATATCGTCGAGTTGGACGTAGTCTATTAAAGCTAATAATAGTCTGTTAATATAGTGCTTCGTGCGGTGAGAATACTACCGTAGTCAGTACCCCATCGTTTCGGGCAGAGAACTGGCTGCTTACCCAGGGTGGTTGACCCTATGTGAAGCTGCACCCGAGGAGCCCCAGAGCCGACGAGCGAGTGGACCTGTATACCGGATTATTCTACCGACGACAGCCCGCCTTCCCAGGCACGGATTATGCTTTGGATACTTTGATTATTCTATGGATAAAGACCCCCGACACTACCGTGTGTTGGAACCCCCCCCCTGGAGAGGAAGCAAGGTGAGGAGACGCTCTGCAAGACGAGGTCTCTCCACATCTCTCCCCCGTGGACCGGAGAGAGCCGGCCCACAAAGAGTCCACCTGCTTTCATCTGTGGTCCAAGGATCGCCGGCGCATTGAACGGCACTACAGTGGGTTCTCCTGGGATACCCTTGGCCGGACGAGGCAGCTGGATTCTACCCCCCCCCCCCCCTCCTACTCCTGTCGGCTTACAAGCGACCGGATTAACCCCCTCTAGTGTATCCAGCCTATAATCATTAAAGTATCATTGCTGTTATTCCTTAACTATTCCAGGTCGTATATTTACCACCTGCGCCTTCAGAGATTGGACATTATCTATTGATATACCGACGAATACTCCTTGCCATAAAAGTGCATACTATTTCAATTCATAAATGTAATTAAGTGATTAAGTGCTTATTCTACACACCATCGCTGTGTAGGAAAATAAAGACCTGTTTCTAATTCGTACATTTGTGTTGGATCCGTTTCATCTACGTGAGAGTGTTCATGATAATATATTTATGCCGTGTACTGGGTGGCCGAATATTAAGTACAAAGGTAGTGGTAGTAAGTATCATATCTAGTAATACAGTCAGGGAATTGTACCCCTCAGTTACAATTGGTCCTTCGAGCCGGAGGGTAATTAGTGTAATATTAATATAGTGTTATTAATATTGAAATGGCCTATGATGAACACTCCACGAAACGATCCTCCTAACCAACGCCCGCAGCGCGAACGACGGCTCCCTCAGTACTTAGAGGCTTACGCTGTCAGTCAACAACCTAGTCTTCTACTAACAGTAAACGCGGTAAAACTAGAAAGTAAAAGTATGTCTAACCCCAACGCCCAGACTACCCCGACCATAGAGGCCCCTACAGGCTCTAATGTAACTGACCAAGTTCACGGTGGGGACCAGTGGGAACCAGACATGACTTCACATCCCGCCAGTACTGAAGAAGTAGTCCCCGATGAGTCCCGGGAGGAATACAACGCTACCGAGAGAGAACTCGGCACGGAAGAAGACGGGGAGAGCACCGTGGAGATAGAGCTCCAAGGCTCCGCAAGGAGTACCCCGAGGGAAGGCTCCCCTATACAACCGCCTTCTCCAGAGGCAGAGAGGACCCTACAGCAGGCCTTCCTCATCAGCCTGAACGCCGCTGCTGAACGCGACCGACTGCAGATCCAGCAGCGAAGCGAACACGAGCAGATACGTCTAGAAATAAGACGCATTCAGATGGAAGAGAATGTGGCCCGAGAACGAGCCGGTGCTCAACGGGACGCAGCGCGCGACAGACAGCAGTCGCAACTAATAGAACAGCTGATCAGACGGACAACACCCTCTCCCTCCGCCAGAGGCTCCAGGAACTCGTCTAGACACACCTCCAGGGCGGCATCCCCTAGCCGAGTAAACAACCCTGAACTTGACCAACAGACGAGGTCTATACCCCCCACAGACCACCTCCCCCCACCGGTCCAAGCGAGACCTAGCAACCGGGAAGGAGCAGCATATCCTGTGGAGAGGCTAAACCAGAGACTACAAGCACTGGATGACCTAACTGAAGACGAAGAGGAAGAGGAGGAGAACCGCGCCCGAAGACAGCACAGTACTCTACCGGACCAGGAGGTCCGGTACAGCCCAGGCTATACTCCCGCGGAGCTGCGCTACAGACCCCCGACTCTATACACGGGTGAGCAAGACGCACGACCCGCACCGAGGAACAGCACCTGGACAAGCGGGCCATGGTACACTGCCGGTACCAGCCCATACCAAGGAGCGGGAGGAGACTCGCCTAGGAGGCCTCTCCCCCAACGCTCGCCGATGTATCCACAGTCAGCGTCATACATTGGCACGCCTATGGTACCCGACTTCACCCAAGAGAACCGGGCCCAGTATACAGAACTCCGCATGTGTCTGGAGACCATGTTGGTGGATGTATTGGATGAACGCCACAAATACGCCATCCTACTGCAGCACTTAAAGGTGCCCCGCGCACATAATATAGCGCTCGCCTACGCGACTTCCACCACCCCATACACAGCAGCGCTGGTAGCATTGGACCAGAGGTATGGGCGCATATGGGATTACGTGATCCAGGAGATCCGACACATCGACCGCTTACCCCCAGCAATAGACAATCGAGCACTGGACGACCTGTCCATCAGAGTGCAGTCCCTGGTAGGGATGTTGGGAGCGCAAAGAGAGAAGGGGAAGTATGAACTTTACGCCAACTCAAATGTGGAAAGGATCCTGGAGAAGCTGCCGCCCGCTCGTCAGGAGCGCTTTAGGCGGCAGAGGGACCACAGAGACCCGAATGGCCCCGAACCGAACCTCCTCGATCTAGCAGACTTCCTGGCGAGAGAAGTCAGCAGCCTACGGCTAGATACATTCGGACGGAGCACCCCTGGCTCCAGAGAAGGAACCAGACGACTAAATGATGGAAGAAGATCGGTGACTGTGATGCACCAATCGGAGTCAGTACCGAGCAGCAGGAGCCACAGTACCCCCTCCAGAACGGAGAAGTGGAAGATAGTGTGCCCCTACTGTGAGAAAGAACACTGGCTAGCGCAATGTGACTCCTTCCCCAAGCTGAACGCGGAGGAAGCAGGTCAATGGATAAAGTCCAACAAGCGCTGTTTTCGCTGTGCGCGCTCACACATGGCAGCCGAATGCCGCTTAAAGAAAAGGTGCACCAAGTGCGATGGAGCCCATCTGGACATACTTCACGACAGTAACAGACGGCGCCCTTCACCTGCACCATCCAGCCGCAAAGCGAGCGTCATGTACATCGATCCCGCCAGCAGCAGTGGAGCCCGAGTACTCCTAAAAGTAGTGCGTGTGACACTAAGCTACCAGAATAAAGTCCTGGACACTTACGCCGTCCTCGATGACGGGTCAGAGAAGACCCTGCTGCTCGCCTCCGCTGCGGCCCAGCTAGGGCTGCGGGGAAGCGAAACCCAAATGACAATTCGGACAATAAGACGAGATTTGAAGACGATAAAGGGCGAGAATGTCTCATTCTCTATCGCAGCAAGCGGCCAGCCTGAGCGACGGTACCAGATTGCAGACGCTTTCACCAGCCAAGAAATAGGACTGTCGCGGTACACATACCCCGTCGCCAAGCTGATGGAGAAATATGCACATCTGCGCAAGTTACCGATCCCGCTCATAGACAATGCTATGCCGACCCTGTTGATAGGCTCCGACCATGCAGACCTCATTGTCCCGATAGACCGGGTTCATACCGGACCCCGAGGCTGTCCTGCAGCAGTCGAGACCCGTTTGGGATGGACTCTCCAAGGCCCGCTCGCCAAATCTCTCAACCGAAGTACAGCCACTAGATGTCTCCACTCCCGAGTCACAGAGGGAGAAACCGCACTCCTGCAACACGTAGAGCGGCTATGGAGCTTGGAACAAATGCCCTTTAAGAATGGAAAGAAAGACATTCGCTCTAAAGATGACATTTACGCCATTCACCTCCTCGAGACAGGGACCAAGAGAGTCCCGGTCAACGGCGTGTTGAGATACGCCACGCCACTCCTGCGGCGAGAAGGAATGCCTACTTTCCACGCCAAGACAGACGCCATAGAACGGTACCTGCTGAACACGGAGCGGCGCTTAGCCAAGAACCCCGCCCAAGAGAGTGTATACCGCGCTGAGATTGAGAAGCTCATCACAGCGGGACACGTCACAAAGATGGACATTAAAGAGGCTGACCAGACCACTGAATCGTGGTACGTGCCCCACCACAAGGTCCATCACAACGGTAAAGACCGCATAGTATTTAACTGCAGCTACCAGATCGGATCCCAAAATCTGAATAAAGAGTTACTGCCCGGTCCCACACTCGGCCCCTCCCTACTCGGCGTTCTACTCCGCTTCCGCCAGGAAAAGGTGGCCATCAGCGGGGACATTAAAGGAATGTTCCTGCAGGTGAGATTAGTAGAGGCGGACAAGCCCCTGTTACGGTTCCTATGGAGAGAGAAGCCAGGAGATGAGCACCCAGCCATCTACCAATGGGAAGTCCTCCCCTTCGGAACGACGTGCAGCCCCTGCTGTGCGACATTTGCACTACAGAAACATGTAGCAGAGGACCCAGCAGCGGACGAAGAGGTCCGACACAGCGTAAAGAACAGCTTCTACGTAGACAACTGTCTACAAAGCCTTTCAACCCAGGAAGAAGCCGAGGCTCTCCTGATTAAACTCCGCGCCTCATTGATCAAAGGCGGCTTTGATCTCAGGCAGTGGGCCAGCAGCGATCCGCAAGTACTGCGCAGCCTCTCCTCCGAGGACAAGGCAGCCAGCAGCGAGACCTGGATGGCTACAATCCCGGGAGAAGCCCAGGAGATGACCCTGGGATTGGTGTGGCGATTCAAAACAGATTCGCTTCACTACAGACACAAGCCCCTGACTACGGAGCAGGGAAGGCCGGCGGCGGCGCCGACCACCAGACGGAGTGTGTACACAACACTCGCCCGACAATATGACCCGCTAGGATGTATTCTACCGTACACCACCAGGGCAAAAATGATTGTACGAGCATTGTGGGACAAGGACCAGGGCTGGGACGACCCCATTCCCGCACACCTTGCATCCACCTGGAGAGAGTGGGAGATGGAGCTCCACTCACTCCCAGGCGTTAATATGCGCCGAAGCTACTTCCCACCCACGGTGAGGCCAGAGACATGTAAAATGGACTTACACGTCTTCAGTGACGCCTCAGAGGTCGCATACGGATCAGTAGCCTACTTGCGGGCCCAAGACCAAGGGGGAGAGATCTACACAGCATTTGTCCTCGCCCGCTCGAGAATAGCCCCACGCAAGCAACAATCTATCCCACGTCTAGAGCTCTGCGCAGCCCTAGCCGGAGCGCACCTAGCCACGCTCATCCAACGTGAGCTCACCATACCGGTGTCTAGAACAATCCTGTGGTCAGATTCCACGACGGTACTCGCCTGGATCAAATCGGACTCATGCAAGTACAAAGTCTTCGTGGGAGTCAGAGTCACCGAGATTCAAGACTTAACCGAAGAGTTAACCGGAGAAACAGAGTGGCGCTACGTTGATACAAAACAGAACCCAGCTGACGTCATCACCCGGGGGATGCCCCTGGATGACCTCACCCGTCGCAATGTCTACAGTGACGGCCCCGCATTCCTAAGACTCCCGGAAGGACAGTGGCCCATGCCTATCCCGAGGGCAGCAAGTCCAGAGGAGGTGGAAATTAAGAAGTCTGTGTTCTGTGGATTGAGCACCGTAGCCTCCACCGACCCTAACATAAACGATTGCACGTCCATAGAGAGTGCGCAACAAAGAACATTCCTGCGGTACCACCCGGAGTGCAAGTCCCCCGCTGATATGTCAGCGGCTAACTACGAGGAAGCAGAATTGCTTCTACTGCAGCGAGCCCAGAGAGACTCGTTCCCCGATGAATTGGCCTGTCTACAGGGAGGAAAGCCCGTCCCATCCGACAGCAGATTAATTCATCTGGCCCCCGAGAGCGACGCTCATACCCTCATCAGAGTGGGTGGTCGCCTACGCAGAGCCCCCAACACACTCCTGATGGGGCGGCTAGATCCCACATTACCCCAGTAGGGCGGGCCATACTTTTTTTTTTTTGGAAAATCAATCGAGTGGGGTGTCTAAAATATGTGTTTTTTTGTGGGGAATTCAAATATGGGATTATTTTTCTAATCGGATAACTCCTACCTACATTGTTTTGGATTTCAAAATGGCCGATTTGACAATTTTTCACCCCTTGGCCATACATGGATGCCAACATGAATCTGAAGGAAATCCTAACATGCAAGGTGTCTAAATGATGTGTCTCTTAATGGGGAATTCAAATATGAGTTCATTTTTGGGATAGGATAACTCTAACCTACATCATTTTGGATTTAAAAATGGCCGATTTTACCATTTTTCACCCCTGGGCCATACATGGATGCCAACATGTATCTGAAGGAAATCCTAACATGCAAGGTGTCTAAATGATGTGTTTCTTAATGGGGAATTCAAATATGAGGTCATTTTTGGGATAGGATAACTCTAACCTACATCATTTTGGATTTCAAAATGGCCGATTTTACCATTTTTCACCCCTTGGCCATACATGGATGCCAACATGTATCTGAAGGAAATCCTAACATGCAAGGTGTTTAAATGATTTGTTTCTTAATGGGGAATTAAAATATGAGGTCATTTTTGGGATAGGATAAATATAACCTGCATAATTTTGGATTTCAAAATGGCCGATTTTACCATTTGAACCCATTGGTATTGTATTACAAAATTGCAAAGATAAAAAATATATGGGAAATCATTTATAATGACAAAGCCATCAAATTTATTAACAAGTGAACTGTATATAACTGGATACAACTCCAAAGATCAATAATAATAATACTAACAATAATCAATTGTATTTGTAATGCACACAAACACCTAAGTGCTAAATCTCGATCTCCTGACTTCTTGAACTTTGCCAGGTTCCAATATCTTGATTGGACTCATTCTTGGATGGCAAGATCTCCTACTGTACTGCTTTAGCCACCAACCTACAAACACAAACTTAAAGTCAACGTCAGCCATAAATAGGTGAGCTCTTTCCAGAACTACTCAGCAGAAACCTCTGTAACCATTTTAACAAACGTCTCAATGTATTGAGAAAATCCATGGGGCTCCATCAATCCTCTATCTTCTTAAAACATTGGAAAGGCAGGGGATGGAAAAGAAGGCAGAGAAAAGGAGAAGGGGCAAAGAAGAAAGCTTTGCAGCAGCAGACAAGGTTGCCAGGAAGGATGTTGAGAGCTTCCTTACAGTCCCTGAAGTTGAGCTCATTCCTGAAACTGACCCTGCAGCTTCAGCAAAGCTACGGAAAGATTATGATGAGATTCCAAACATCGCCCTTGCTAGTGTAAGGTATGGCATAGGTCTAAGGCCAACTGCAGCTATAGCAACTGCAGCTCTGATTGATGCAGGACTCATCTTAGAAGATGACACAAGTAAAGTGATTGATAAGAACAAGGTTAAGAGAGCACAAGAAAAGTTGATGCAAGAGCTGGGGGAAGAGTTTGAGGAGAAGTGCAGGGAGGAGGGGGGGATCTCCTGTATCCTCTTTGATGGGCGGATTGACATGACCAATGTGATGATGGAAGCTGAGGGCAGTGACCAATCTTTTCCTGCAAAGATCAAGGAAGAACACTATAGTGTTGCTAGTGAGCCTGGCAGCAACTATCTGTTCCACTTTACACCAGAGAAAGCAATTAAAGAGGAGTCCCATGCAGAGAAGATTGCTAAGGTCCTGTTTGCCTGGCTGAAAGAGAGAGGTTCTGATAAGACCTTGTGGGCCATTGGAGGAGACTCGACCAATGTCAACACTGGAGTGAAGGCAGGTGTAATGCGGAAGCTGGAGCTGCACCTGGGGAGAAAGCTGGTCTGGTTGGTGTGCAACCTGCACACTGGTGAACTTCCACTGCGCCGTCTCATTGTTGAAGTTGATGGGGCTACTCTGTCAGACAACAAATTGTCTGGGCCAATAGGACAGCTCCTTGATTCTGTTACAGACTTGGAGATCAATCCTAACTTCACCAGGATCTTTCTTGGCCCTCCGCTGATCAAGCTGCCTGAGAAGATCATTCAAGATCTCTCAACTGATCAACACTATGGCTATAAGCTGGTCTGTGCAATCAGGGATGGAGTGCTTTCTGCAAGGCTGGCTCTGCTGGAGATTGGACCGGTAAACCACAGCCACTGGCTCACCACAGCAAACAGACTCCTCAGGCTCTGGGTGTCAAAGCATCAACTTAAAAGAAAGAACCTGAATAATCTACAATGCATTGTGGAATTCATCATTGGAGTGTATTATCCATGTTGGTTCAACATGAAGGTCAAGCACTCCTGGATCGAAGGGCCTAGGCACATCCTGTTTCAGCTGGACTGCCTCAAGTCTCAGAGGAAGGAGGTGCTGGATGTTGTGATGCCAACTGTGAGAAGATCTGCTTGGTATGCCCACAGTGAAGCCATCCTCCAAACACTGCTGTGCTCTGAGGATCAAAAAGAGAGAATTGAGGGGGTGGAGAGAATCCTGGTCATCAGGGGAGAGGGGGATCCAGACACTCAGCTGGGAGACTCCTGTGTCAGGATCAGAAGAACACCTCACATCAATAGTGACGCTTCCAGCATTGGTGGCTTAATCAGCTGGTCAGAAGATTTGTCAGAGCCACCTCTCACCTGCTCCCTAAGCACCTCCGAGGTGAAGAACTTAATCAACACCCCCATGGAGGTTCTCGACTGGCCTTGCCACACACAAAGCATCGAGAGGGTTGTTAAAATGGTGACTGAGGCCTCTGCTAAGTACTTTTCACAAGAAAAAAGGGATGGAGGGATCAGGGCTCAGGAGACCAGCAGGAGGCTGATGTCCAAGAATGAATCCAAGCAGGACTTGTGCAACCTGATCAAATTTAAGAAGATAGAGGATTGATGGAGCCCCATGGATTTTCTCAATCAGAGGTTTCTGCTGAGTAGTTCTGGAAAGAGCTCACCTATTTATGGCTGACGTTGACTTTAAGTTTGTGTTTGTAGGTTGGTGGCTAAAGCAGTACAGTAGGAGATCTTGCCATCCAAGAATGAGTCCAATCAAGATATTGGAACCTGGCAAAGTTCAGGAAGTCAGGAGATCGAGATTTAGCACTTAGGTGTTTGTGTGCATTACAAATACAATTGATTATTGTTAGTATTATTATTATTGATCTTTGGAGTTGTATCCAGTTATATACAGTTCACTTGTTAATAAATTTGATGGTTTTGTCATTATAAATGATTTCCCATATATTTTTTATCTTTGCAATTTTGTAATACAATACCAATGGGTTCAAATGGTAAAATCAGCCATTTTGAAATCCAAAATTATGCAGGTTATATTTATCCTATCCCAAAAATTACCTCATATTTGAATTCCCCATTAAGAAACACATCATTTAGACACATTGCATGTTAGGATTTCCTTCAGATTCATGTTGGCATCCATGTATGGCCAAGGGGTGAAAAATGGTAAAATCGGCCATTTTGAAATCCAAAATGATGTAGGTTAGAGTTATCCTATCCCAAAAATGAACTCATATTTGAATTCCCCATTAAGAAACACATAATTTAGACACCTTGCATGTTAGGATTTCCTTCAGATTCATGTTGGCATCCATGTATGGCCAAGGGGTGAAAAATGGTCAAATCGGCCATTTTGAAATCCAAAACAATGTAGGTAGGCGTTATCCGATTAGAAAAATAATCCCATATTTGAATTCCCCACAAAAAAACACATATTTTAGACACCCCACTCGATTGATTTTCCAAAAAAAAAAAAGTATGGCCCGCCCTATTACCCCAGACAATGTACCGGCCTGAAGAAGCGAACGGCCGACGAATGTGGAGGTACAGCCAAGTATTAGCCGACAAGTTTTGGAACAGTTTCCTACTGCACTACCTACCGTCTCTACAGACCCGCCAGAAGTGGGTAAAGGAGAGAGACAATTTGACAGAAGGAACAGTCGTCATGATTATTGATCAATCACTGCCCAGAGCTATGTGGCCGGCCGGCCGCGTAAGCAAAGTGATCACCGGTGCCGACGGCAAGGTCCGAGCAGCTGAAGTGCTCGTCCAGGGTCGCACTTACACCCGTCCCGTGGCAAGGCTCATAGAACTGCCTCGACTCCCAGACACAATCGATGATGACCATGACCCTACAACCCTATGACTTTGTGAAGTTGACTGACCCCTACAGCAAACCCTTATGTGTAAATAGACAACACGATTAATCTGTCTCCGTTTAACTGATTAGGTCCGGGACCTATTCAGGGGGTGGCTGTTGTGAAGGGCCAGATTAAACCGAATATATATATTTATTTATATATATATATTTAATTGTATTTGTATATTCTCTAATATTCCCTGATATCCCTTGTATATTCCTTGTACAATATGCATTGAATATCCATTCTAGCCTACTGAACATCCCATAATAGTCTCCATTCTACTATTGGTCGAGACCTTGGTGCCAGGCTGCCATACCCCTCAGACCCAGTTCAAACGTACCGCTCGACATGTACGAACAAGTCCTAGTTCCGCGTAGGAATTTGGCTACCGCACCACTAATGGGACTATTTGTTCATAGTGCGTATATATACTGCGCTACTAAAGTAGGACTTTCTTTTCAGTCCAGTTTCTTACCCTCCAATAGAGTCACAGACGTAAAGCCTCCCCGCGATGCCATGTGTGGGAGTAAGGCCAAGTTCGCCTACCATCGGTATTGAGACATCGTGTATATTAATATTTGAATAGTCATATTTGGCACTATATCGTCGAGTTGGACGTAGTCTATTAAAGCTAATAATAGTCTGTTAATATAGTGCTTCGTGCGGTGAGAATACTACCGTAGTCAGTACCCCATCGTTTCGGGCAGAGAACTGGCTGCTTACCCAGGGTGGTTGACCCTATGTGAAGCTGCACCCGAGGAGCCCCAGAGCCGACGAGCGAGTGGACCTGTATACCGGATTATTCTACCGACGACAGCCCGCCTTCCCAGGCACGGATTATGCTTTGGATACTTTGATTATTCTATGGATAAAGACCCCCGACACTACCGTGTGTTGGAACCCCCCCCCTGGAGAGGAAGCAAGGTGAGGAGACGCTCTGCAAGACGAGGTCTCTCCACATCTCTCCCCCGTGGACCGGAGAGAGCCGGCCCACAAAGAGTCCACCTGCTTTCATCTGTGGTCCAAGGATCGCCGGCGCATTGAACGGCACTACAGTGGGTTCTCCTGGGATACCCTTGGCCGGACGAGGCAGCTGGATTCTACCCCCCCCCCCCCCCCTCCTACTCCTGTCGGCTTACAAGCGACCGGATTAACCCCCTCTAGTGTATCCAGCCTATAATCATTAAAGTATCATTGCTGTTATTCCTTAACTATTCCAGGTCGTATATTTACCACCTGCGCCTTCAGAGATTGGACATTATCTATTGATATACCGACGAATACTCCTTGCCATAAAAGTGCATACTATTTCAATTCATAAATGTAATTAAGTGATTAAGTGCTTATTCTACACACCATCGCTGTGTAGGAAAATAAAGACCTGTTTCTAATTCGTACATTTGTGTTGGATCCGTTTCATCTACGTGAGAGTGTTCATGATAATATATTTATGCCGTGTACTGGGTGGCCGAATATTAAGTACAAAGGTAGTGGTAGTAAGTATCATATCTAGTAATACAGTCAGGGAATTGTACCCCTCAGTTACAATAACTATAATATAGAATATACAATAGCTCCGGAAAGATCGGGGGACATTGAACAATCAGAAACTGAAACAAATATTTACAACAGTATTGCATAACAGTAATAATATACATGAACTTTTTAGCCTGTTTTATTATTTTTCTATATAATCTTTTTCACAGCCTGTAGATGATTACGAGCCAAAGAACCACTTTTAGTGCTATTTAGCACCCTTTTTGTTAACTCTTTCAGGGCCAACAGCGCCCTCTGCTGATGCCCTTCTGGGCCAACGCTGTATCCAATGGAGGAAAGGACTTATTTGCGAGTGCATAAAACATATAAAATATAATGGCAATGGATCTAAATAACACAGTGGTCGTCAATGAGTTACTTCCAGTCAACATGCACGAAACAGATCATTTTTTCATACATACATTTCCATTTTATACCGTGATGAATATCAATATATTTCTAGAGCGTTCTGTCTCATCTCAATAAACCCCAGCAACTCAAGCTTAAATGTATTTCCTTAGAAATCGTGCCATTTGTCGCTTGATTTATAAATAGTTTTCAAATAAACGCTAGATTATCGCTATTATATGTGTACTTATGCACTTTGGTCGGCGCGACCTCACACACACACACACTCCGATGGCGGTGATAGGAACCTCTGATTACCCCAAGACTCGTAACATAAAGGCCTTACCTCATATTTGATGTCATGCAAAAAGATGAATCCAATTCCTGATCGCCATTCCAAATATTGATCGCGTTTTATTGATCCAACGTTATATCCAAAAACACATAGATCCACGCTGCTATTTGAAATCTACAGTACTTCATCTATGCTCAGTTGTGCTTGAGTTGTACAGTGGAATGGATTGGAATTGACCCTGGTGTGCATAACCCCATGGACCTGGTATTCCAGTCAGGTCAAAGGGCGCACTGGATCAATTTGATCCAGAACAATTAACATTTGTAACATTTCTGGAGAAATCCTCCTGTCACCATTGACCATATTCACACCCATGGTGGGAACAGGGTGGAAAGGAACCCAACCTGAGACTTAGACATAAGAGAAAGATGGCCATGTGTGAAAAGACTCACTTCTTCAACCATTATCTGAAATGATAAAAAAAAAAAAAAAAAAAAAATCTAACCCCGACTAACCTTAATGTCATGCACTTGTCCTAATAAACTAACCTACACTGTAACACGCAACACTTTGATGAACATTGTTACTCAGCTGATAGAGTTATACCCTTCTTGCTGTCTTGTCGCACAGAACTTGTAAGTCGCTTTGGATAAAAGCGTCAGCTAAATGACTAAATGTAAATGTAAATGTAAATATGGTCAATTGATAAACATTCCATGAGGCCTCATGCCTATTGACCTTTGGGCTACATTGGTCTGGAATGGAATCAATAGGTTGTTGAAGTAAATACTGAGATTGATCATGGTGACTTTTGCTCTGGGCGGAAACCTAATGAGTCAAAGCCAAGCCGTCTATTAGTCATGTTGATCAGAGATGCAGGGTTATATATATGCAGGGTTTCCCCCCCCAAAAACGGAATAATTTCAGGTAATTAACATTACATATCTCTTGTCGTGGAATTAACACAACATTATGCATACTTTTGACAATAAATAAAATCTGAATCTGTTCGTACTTGCTTGCCTGGGTAAATAAAGGTTAAATAAATGTACAAAAAAAAAACGATTTGATAATATCGGACATCCCTAATTTACACCATGGCCTGGGTAAAAAGCCTACTTGATAGAGGATGAAGAAAGATGATCAAGTAGGTCCCTTTATCTGTCACTGGGAAAAACCATACAGAGTGTCTTCTCAATGAGTCATGTAGTAAATACGATCCATTTTACCCTAAAATCCCCTTCTACCTGCTCACCTCTTCAGTGAATTGTTTCTTAACTAATAGCTCCTAGGAGATCATAGGGACAAATTGCCAATGGGCTCAGTATTGAAGAAACAATACACATTTAAATGTCTTTTTAGTTCCTACAGTAGGAGAGGCCAGAGATGGTGATTGTGAAACTACACTATCCCAGTGCTCCAAACATGACACATTTCTACCTCATCAAGTTACCAAACAGCGTGAACCGCGCAGGTGATTGATTGATTGAAAATTGTATTAACAGATTGCAGAATGGGTACAATACAGTACGGCTCAATACACACAATTGTTAAGGGGATGCAGATGAGAGAGACTTTCGTCTTGTTTACACCAGGGTCCCCCATTTTCAATTCATAATGAATTGTAAGTAAGGGTGCAATTAGCACCGTGCAATCCGTTCTTTGTGGATCCCGCCCTCAGTGTTTTTGCCATCTTTTTGTATCCTTTTCCTTGTTTGTGCAAGGCACTTATCTCTTCTCTGGACTTTTTGGACAATTCCTTTGACTTAGCCATATTTCTAACATGCATTTAAACGTCACTCTCAACAAACCCCTAGCCAGTCCAAGTATATGTGTTCTATCTCAAGCACACCTTAACTAATGAAGCCCTTGAATAGTTGCACCAGGTGTGCTTGAGAGGGGGTTGAATAATCTCGAGAGAGGGGGTTGAATAATTTTGAGACTGCAGTAGTGATTAAAGGTACCATTTTGTGTTGAATTTGGATTAAAAAAAACATGGTAATTAAAATTTTATTTAAACTGTTCTTGTCTATTTGTTTATTGCAAACAGCTGAAAATGTTAGATGTTTGCCAATAAGCCCAATATGCAATGGGGGTTGAATAATTTTTATTGCAACTGTATGTTAATAAAGTAGATAAGATAATCCTTTATTGATCCCCTTGGGGAAATTCTGGGTTAATTAATCATGTTGATACATTGATTATTTTTCCTAATCTTAATGTATATCTTTTCTCTCTTCCCCAGGTGCAGAGGAGTTGAACACTGTGGTGTCTGAGGCCTTTCTCTCTTTCTTTGTCAAGACAGTGGGTCACTTCTCTGCCCATGTGAAGCGCAGCGGCGCCGGTCAGCCTGGGGTCTTCCAGAAGAAGAACTTCTGCAAAGCATCCGAGTCCAAGTCCTACCGGCACTTTGTCAAGAACTTCATCAAGACCCAGATGTTTGACCTCTTCATCCAGGAAGTGGAGAGAGAGCCGGCCACACAGGAAGGTCAGCACATATCTTTTTTTTGTCTGATGTGTGGGTTGGAGCTGAGGGGATATAGGAGAGGGGTTGTTACAAAATTGTAATTTTGGCTCTGTACACCACCACAATGGATTTGAAATGAAACGAGATGTGCTTTAGTGCAGACCTTCAGCTTTAATTTGAGGGTATATAGATCCAAATGAGGTGAACGGTGTAGGAATTACAACAATTTCTATATATGCCTCCTTTTTAAGGGACCAAAAGTAATTAGACAATTGGCTGCTCAGCTGTTCCATGGCCAGGTGTGTGTTATTCCCTCATCATTTAATTTACTAGGAGCAGATACAAGGTCTAGAGTTTATTTCAAGTGCGGTATTTTCATTTGGAATCTGTTGCTGTCAACTCTCAATGAGGTACATATTTCCCAGGTGAAAAAAAAACAGTTGGCCAGATCAAGAACACTCTCCAGGAGGTAGGCATATCTGTGTCAAAGTCAACAATCAAGAGAGGACTTCACCAGAGTGAATACAGAGGGTTCACCACAAGATGTAAACCATTGGTGAGCCTCAAAAACAGGAAGACCAGATTAGAGTTAGCCAAAGAACATCTAAAAGGCATGTACAGTTCTAGAACAACATCCTATGGACAGGTGAGACAAAGATCAACTTGTACCAGAATGATGGGAAGAGAAGAGAGTGGAGAAAGAATTAATTTAATTTAGAATTTGAATAGTCTTTATTGCCATTATACTGTGTACAACAAGATTAAGAACTCAAACTTCAAAAAGGCAAGGAACTGCTCATGATCCAAAGCATACCACATCAGTGAAGCATGGTGGTGGTATTGTTATGGTGTGGGCATGTATGGCTGCCAATGGAACTGGTTCCCTTTTTATTTATTGATGATGTGACTGCTGACAAAAGTAGCAGGATGAAATGTTTCTGGCAATATTATGCTCATATTCAGCCACATTTTTCAGAACTCATTGGACGGCACTTCACAGTGCAGATGGACAATGATCCGAAGCATACTGTGAAAGCAACCACAAGAGTTTTTTAAGGCAAAGAAGTGGAATGTTATGCAATGGCCAAGTCAACCACCTGACCTGAATCCAATTGAGCATGCATTTCACTTGCTGAAGTTAAAACTGAAGGGAAAATGTCACAAGAACAAGCAGGAACTGAAGACCGTTGCAGTAGAGGCCCGATAAAGCATCACCAGGGACGAAACCTGTCTGGGTTCCAAACTTCAGGCTGGAAAGGATTTGCAGCCAAGTATTAAAAGTGATTAGATTTATGATTGTTAGTTTGTCCAATGACTTTTGGGCCCTTTTAAAAAGGGGGTGCACATGTAGAAACTGTAATTCCTACATTGTTCACCTGATTTGGATGTAAATACCCTCAAATTAAAGCTGAAAGTCTGCACTTAAAGCATAGTTCAAGTCCATTGTGGTGTGAACAGCTGAAATTGTGAAAATTGTCAATGTCCATTATTTATGGACCTGGCTGTATAGTAACTTATAGTGAGAACCGAAAGGTGTGGCCAGCAATAGTAACTCCTCCCCTATCCCCACTCAACTACAGCCCACAGATCAGGCTTTCATAAAACTACACTACCCAGCATCTGTCAAAGCTGTTGAAAATATTCTTTCCGAAAGATTCTGATATTATTTTCGTGATTATATCTCACGGGTCGAACAAACCTGAACATTGCCATAAAATGCAACGTTGTTTGTTTCTTTACCTTTCTGTAAACGTCTAGGAAAAAAAACATGTCTCAATCTGATGAAAAATGGCAGAGCATTGGACATTATAAAAAAGTAACTGTACTTACAGTAGATTTCATTCACAGTCTTTGCTGCCCTGTAACGGGCGCCTGGTGGTACAAAATCCAGATTGGGAGATTTGGCCCGATCCATAGATGTTTAGATATCCATAGATAATTTATAGGCCTGATATTCTATATTCATATTTTAAATTGTGTGTCCGCACTGTCCGGATGGCACAATTCAGTACTGTATCTACTAGGGCTGACCCCCATTAGTCGAATAGTCGACTAATCGATCGAAAGGAGCCGTAGTCGACTGCCAACCTCTTAGTCAAATGCAAAAGCAAAGAGGCCTAGAAGCGTGGCTAACGCTAATGGCATGCATACCAGAGGCTAACTGCCTAAAAAAACAGGCACAGAGGCACTGAAAGAGGATTTCACCCATCTAATGAACACACTAGACTAGACAAATATCAAGATGTATCCATCAGTGGACCAATTGCATGCTTTCGCAGAGAACAAGAAGCCTTCCTTCAACTCCTTCAGACATTAAGCACCCCCACAGCCCAAATGGAATGATAAAAGAAAAAAATTAGTTATTTTTTTTACAGTCTACTAATAGTCGACTATCGGCTCATTTCGACGACTACAAGTCGACTATACAAATCCTTAGTCGGGGACAGCCCTAGAATCTACAAAACCCCCTGTAAATCATCTGCCCTTTATTAATTTGCTTAGATTTACACTTGATCTCAAGAAGGTGCTGAATTTTTCATGTCTGGTCAATGTTAGCATGGTGTTATTCACCGTCAAAGATGGAAACATGTCTTTTTTTTAATAATTTATATTCTTCTTTGGTTCATTACAATTTACTCAAGCATAGTAACAGATAGTCAGAACAATATTTCTGACACTGGGAATACATTCCCTGAGATACATAGATATCCCTAGATACCAAGAACATGCTAATGGTCCTTGTAGAAGTGGAGCAATCTTCCATTTACTTAGGTATGCACTTTTAGGTGAATTTTCTGAAAATATGGCTCAGGCTTAAGAGGTTAAAGGCCCGAATTAAAGGTGTTTAACATACCGGTACTTAACCCATTCTCCGCCAATCACGTGTTAAGCGGGTTTCTCCGCCATGCGTTGTCTGCCAATCACGCCGTAAGACGTGTTTGAGATTAATATTTCATATTTTCGTCATAGTATTCATATTTCACCCACGGAGTCTTGGCTGATGCTGTCTGAGCCATCACAACTCTGCAACACTTCAATACTGCCACCTGGTGGCCGATCGGCGCGTTGCCAAACCGGAAGTGCCCATTGCAGCTCGGTCCGTCCCCTATTTTCGTCCGGCCACTCTGTGATCGTCCCGGGGCTCAATACAGACACCGTCGATATGGATCTTTGCCATAACTCAATAATCAACATGATTTGGACGTGTATTAGTAATATACAAACCGGAAATGGATCGCATCGAACAACATCCCATAATTGGGATCTGTTTGCTCCACTCTCATTGCCCAACGCTACGAGGAGACTGGGGTGAGTTTCAGCGTTTTTCTTTATCATTTTCGATACAAACTGCTCTGATCAAATCACCCGCCATACTACATAAATCATTTAACGTCGGTCATTGAATTATAAACGACCCCCCCCCCCCCCCCTCCGTTCACCCGCAGATGATCAGTCATGACGTTTAGGACCATGTACAGTTGACATTTTTAATATAGCATGGATCGGTATCAAACTGCATTTGATAATCTAATATATGCATTTATGCCTATATCTCACGTTCTATGAAATACTGCAGAAAACGATAAAAACATATTTATACTCTAGACGGTATTTTAGTATGAATGTGTGAATGAAAAAGTTAAACATTCCTACATCCTGAACGATAGATAATTGATGTTGAATGGGCCATAATAATGTCAATTTAGCAATACAATTTAAAAAGTTATAGCCCTGCAAAGAAGGTGAACATCTCCATAGACAAATAGCGCTGGCAGAGGATGGTTTAGGATAGATATAAGCCAGGCAGAGAATGGGTTAATTATGTCTACCACCGCAGAGACAGTGGGATCGAATCCGGCTGCCGCGGTACCTCCGGCTTGGTCGGTCGTCCATACTGACACAGTTGGCAGTGGCAGCGGGTGGAAAGCCGGTGGGGTGGGTGCTGGTCGTTGTAAACAGCGACTCCTACAGGTCGGTCAGGGCGCCTGCACAGCGAGGGAGGGAACTGGGGGAGGTAGTGTGAGCCTCCCACGCGTTACACTTCCCCAGTGAGAGTCCGCGCTGTCGGGTGAAAAGAGGCTGCTGGCTGTCTCCACATGTATCGGAGGAAGCATGTGATAGACTTCAGGGCTCCCTAGACCGGCAAGTGGGGGGGAAATGCGCGCAACGACCAGGAAGGGGAGGGGGGAATTGGCATAATGACTAAATTGGGATGGGAGAAAAATACAGAAAAATAGGAGGAGGGCGGCTGGGTGGCGCAGCGGACATTGCACTCGTCACCAACGCAAGAGACACCGGGTTCGAATCCGGCTGTCGGCGTTGCCTCCGGCTTGGGCCGGCCGTCATACTAACTCAATTGGCAGAGATAGTGGGTGGAAGTCGATGGGTGGTAATCTGGACGTTGTGGACAGCGACTCCTACAGGTCGGTTGGGGGACGCCTGCACAGCAGAGACAGGAAATGGCGGGGGTAGTGAGAGCCTCCCACACGTTACACCTCGCCAATGAGTCTGCGCTGGCAGGTGAAAAGATGCGACAGGCTGCCTCCTCGTGTATCGGAGGGGACACGTGATGCAAGGCTTCTATCCTCCCTACAACCGGCCAGTGGGGGGCATATGCGAGCAACGTTCAAGACAGGGAAGGGGAGAATTGGCACAGCGAAAAATTGGGATAGGAGAAAAATAGAAAGGAGAAAAAGTGGATACAAAATAAAATAAAAAAAATAGGAGAAAAAGTAGATAAAAAAATTAAAACACTTAATTATCCTGTTATAATCACAACGAAAACCACCCATATCTCTCTCAGTACCAAGGATTGTATGCATCACACCCTGACTGTTTTTAAGTGTCTTAATGGGTGAATGAAAGCAAGGTGCTCTAAATCAGCACACATCGTACAAAGCTGTCTTACTGGAGCAGTTCCGAAGATACAATGGTAAAATATAATATACCAGTAACATTAGTGCCGGTACCTCACTGATTATGGGCACAACAGTGATGCAGCCAAGTAGTGTTAAGTTTCTGATCTCCAATTTATCCCTTATACCTGCTTAAGCTTAATGCATCATGAGAAACTGTGGTGGAAATTGGACTCCTACTAGGTCCCTCTTACACATATCTCCCATAACATCTGAAGAACTACATTCCTTAAAGTACAAAGTACTTGAGTGAGTGATTTAAGTGAAATCAGTTCTTCAACAAAGCAATATTACAAATCTTTCGTTGCATTGTGTTTCAGGTTTCTTCCACAGGAAAGTGTCAGAGTACCAAGAGAAGAAGAAGAAAGAGAAAGCAAAGAGTGGCTGGCTGAGAGGACGTGTGGTGTGAACAGGACTCTTCATGTTGTTCCATCACAGACATAACGCGTGTTTGTCATTACACTGACGTCACCACCGCGTTTCTGCTACATTAGCAGGAATGCCTATCTGCTGTTTTTACTTATAAAAACGAATGGAGATCCGAGACAAATCATGTGCAGGGTTCCTGCAAGCTTAAAAAAGTTACATTTAAGGCTGTCTTATAGCAATATAATTGAATACCCATTTCATTGCCCATATGGGCAAAAAGGTATGAAGGAAATTACTACGAAAGAAATAATTGTATACTGGGGGACGGGACTGATTTAGGCCTAAAATTCTTCTTCTTTTTTTAAGACCCCGCGAGAACCCTGCATGTGTGATTAGTGAAGTATATTAGGTTTATTGTGATTTCCCTTTGCTTTGGTTAGTTTATTTATTTAGATGTGTATATTATATAAAATAAAGAAATTAAAACATTATCCGTAAAACCTCGGGTATTTCATTAATATTTTATGAGTAACTAAAATCTAGTGATGTGCCAAAGATTGATATATTATTATTATGTCAGTTTTTAGCTACCAAAATGTGAAGGATGTTGAGCACTTTTTATTTTAATAAAATGTGAATACAATCTTGTGAATGATATTTCGGTCTTTTTTGCTTAACTGAAATTCAACATGATACATAATGTACATCATACAATCGCACCCTTTAGTAAAATCTTTATTCATGTCAAAAGCGGTGTCGCACAACAGTGTTACATTACAGTTACATCATGATGTAAAGCATTTGGTAGTAGGATTAAAAATGAAATAACATATTTTGGATGTGCTTTCTTTGTAATGAAATTCACATGGTTAATTGAAATACTGCAATGTGCACTTTTTAACTGCAGTCACTGCCAGTTGGTTGGTCCACACAAATGTCTCCACTCTAGTGGCCCTAGGGGGCTGAAATTGGTCAATGTCAATTGGTTAAAAGTGGGAGTGACAATGTGAGTGGCCTGTAGCAAAAAGGTTGCAGCTATTGCAAATTTGTGCTTGTTATGTACATTTTTTTTTTTACAAACTAAAATACAATAACAATTGTTAATGGCATTGTAAAAACACAATTCGGTGTGGATCCATACCTACTGTAAACATGGTGTACCTCCCAACCCTGATGGCAATCTCAGTGTGTTCATACACTGACCAATGTTTAATGGTATAGACTCATTGTATATGGCTGGTAAGTACTGATTTATTTAACCTAAATGTTTAGTTCAAAAGCATGATGGGTGTACAGTGCACAATTTACAGGTAGAATTGCATTGAAAACGTGATAAGTTGATAAAAAGTACCCAATGTTGCACCCTATTTATATACTTAAATCGTTATACCTATTTATAATAAAAATATGCTCTCTCAAACATCAGTTACAGAATACAATTGACCATTTAGTAAATAACCATCATATCACTAACTACATATAGTAAATAACCATATCACTAAAGCCCCTATTTTTTGTTAATGTCAGTGTCAGTTTCCTGTGACAAAGAACCAAACCTTCCCACATTATTCAGACAGTAGTCTTTGGTGCCATCTAGCGGTTTGTAGGAAATACTACACAGCAGTGCATGTTCAAACATGGACTGGACAAAAATGTTTAAAATCATTCATCATTATAGAGAAATAAATTATGTATGAAAACATACATATATATTTGCTTTGATTTCTGGCATATTACATTAGCATTGGACAGAGAGCTCTGTAACGGCAGTGCCATCCAGTGGGAGATGGGGTACACAAGTAACTGCACTGGTAGAGAATAGGTAGTGCAGGTTTGTTTTAACTGTGTGCGTTAATACCCCAATTTATTATGTCGTCTCATGGCTGTGACACCTTCTCCATCAAATCTCCTTGGTAGGGAAGCACTTGGTTGCTCAGATGCTTCCTGCCAAAAGCGGTGACGTCTCTGACTGGTTGACTGGCGCTGTGATGTTGTAGTATGGTGAATCGTACAGGTGGCTGCTATGCAGGTTCACCTCTGCTCGTAAATTTATTTTCTTTACAAAAGGAGAAACATGAAAGGACATATAGACATCAGACTGTGTACATTACACCGAAGTATAATTTCTCTCCTAAAGCTAGAAGTCTGAGAGAGAACCCTGCAATCACTGAAACGGTCTGCAGGAGAAACACAGGAAGGTGTAGTTCATTGGTAACATAGGGATGGATGAGAGAGAGTGTACCTGAAAGTCTCTGATGTAGGTGAGGAAGAAGCTGACGAAGGAGAGAGCCAGTGACCACTCAGAGATGGTGCTGATGATATGAGCTGTGTAGCCCTGCAACACACACAAGACACACACACACTTGAATCAACAGATCAAATCACACAATCTGCTTATGAGGACATGTACTGTATGGATATAAAATTGTGTAGTCAGTCAGTATACATGAAGAGGGTATCAGCAATTATTTCACACGCACTCAGAGGCTATTGTGGTAGATTAAACACAAATAACATTGCCCCATTTTAGTCACGTAATCAGTAAAATTGTGTTTCCCACAGGCAGTTATGAAGAGGGACTTCTTTAAATATAGTGCTTACCAGAGATGTACTTATTATTTGTCAGGAATAACTCATTCAGCATGTAAAAAGGCATTCAAAAAACTGAATAGAATCAAATAACAATGTCTTGATCAACTAAGGCCTTATGCTTTGGCTTAATTTTACGATGAGCTGACAAATTAGTTTACTATTAGTTGGCTATGAATTTGAATTAATTTAATTTGGTTAAGGACAGTGTTACGGCCGCTGTGCTATTGTATATATATGGGGAGTTGTTTATGTTATGTAGGCATGTATTGTTTTGGTTGTTGTTGTCCTCTGTCTCTCCTCCTGTGTCTCCCTATCTGATTTCCCAGATGCATCTCCTTTCCAGTCACCAGCACCAGCTGGTCAATCAGCACCTCAGTCCTTCCCCAGCACCACCTGATCGCACTCTGCAATCAACCTCCACACTAGGGCTGCGCGATTAATCATAAAAAGACCGCGATCTCGATTCATAGACCTATGCGATCTCATTTCTAAATGACGGCGATTCTGATGTATTTGCATTTGCGTCAAAATGGAGATCAATTGCATTAAAAACACTTGCTCCTATTATCGTCTCTTCCTCACTCACACAGCGCTCACTGCCGCTGCTCTCCCCACAATGCCCCTCCCCCCAGGCTACTCAGCTGAGTAAACAGCTGAGCTCACACATAACGGCACGTGTCGAACAAGCAAGACAAAACATTTTCAAGCTAAAGAAAAAAGAAAGAAATTAGCGACACTGAAGAAAATCCCGGTGGTGAGGGAGAGTGATGTATCCACTACTGTGCTTATACCGCAAAAAGGAGCACATTCCAGTGTATGGAACTTTTTCGGGTTTAATTAAACCCGACGATGATGTACAAGGAGGAGTCCTACTTTGCAAGCAATGCTTTGGCACCATCGCAGCAACGTAAGGTAACACGACCAACCTCTACAACCACCTCAAACGTCACCATAAAGTCGAATATGATTTAGCAATGAAGGACAACCGCATCACAAAATCCCAGCCGTCAGACCACACAAGCCTCAATAACGCAAACGTTATACAGTGCATCGTCATATCCATCAAGTCAATCAACACCGTTCAAAACGAGGGGTTTAAGAAAATGATCAAGACGCTAGACAAGTGCGAACCTGTTCCACTCGACGGGGTCGGTACCGACCCCTTTTGACCTTATTAAATTATAAGCTTATTTTTATGAAGATGCAAAATAATTTGTGATTTTAAAATCAACCGTTTTCAAGTATTATTATCACTACTATGTCACAAATACATGTAGAATGTAAAACGTTAGGTTGGCAATAGTTTAGCAATAGGTTAAAAGTGTACTTATATCATTTTAAGTTTTCTATTTGCGATCGCCAATTTGACCCGGAACCGGAAATGGAAATGTTGAACCATGGGAATTGAAGCTTTTTTGCGGCCATTTTGTAGAGGAGATCGCTAGCTATCTGCCAGCGTTGGAATTTCTCCGATCTACATTTCCTGGCAAGTTCTATGGGGGTTCAAAGTTCAGTGTTCTGAATGAATTATGTCAATAATTGTTATGATTCGCGATAAGCTACAAAAGGTAACGTTTTTGACAAATATTGAAACGCAGTCAGTTTCCCCACTATTGTTACCATGTAGGAAGAATTAGATCTGAAATTTGTTTCAAAATGGTTACACTGTGGGGGAAATAAAATAGTACAGTCGATTACAGTAAATATCAGTATCTGTTATTATGCACGCCTGGTGATACTATATCCAAATTGAACTCGGCCATTTGAAAGATACTATATGTATATATATATAAATGTGCGAATTGGCTATAATAAGGTAATGTATAAGCATATATTCTATATTCTATAATAATATTTCAAATTGCATTGGTCCGGATGGGAGAATTCAGTACTGTATATACAGAACCTTCAGTTTGATCATCTTCCCTTTATTAATTTCCTTAGATCTTTTGTACACATGATCTCAAGAGGGTACTGAAAGAGCTCAGTGGCAGTTTTTTAAGTTTGGTCATTAATATCATGGTTTTATTCACTGTCAAAGATGAAAAGAAAAATCATAATTCATATTTTCCTTTGTTTCATCACAATTTAAGCAAGCCTAGTAATAGAAACAATATTTCTGACACTGAGAATACATTCATTGAGGTCCATAGATGTTCCTAGATACCAAGAATATGCAAATAGCCCTTGTAGAAGTGGAGCAATATTCCATTTACCTAGGTATACATTTTATGCAGATTTTCACCTGGGGTGGAACAGGTACTTTTCAAATGTTGCATTGTCTGCTCTGTACACTAGTGCACTGCAACCTTGCCCAGGCCCGACGGGGCCCGGCCCGGCGGGTTCGGGGTGGGTAGGGCTTTTTTTTTAATAAATAATTCAGGATTTTTTTAACATATAACTAGGGTTATAGGATAACCTTCGTTTTCCTTAAGATTCGTTTTCTCTTTTGCGCCAAGCTGTCATCAGAGAAACATTTGGATGTAATTACCGCAGCGCGCAGGGAGAACTCAGGCCGAGCCGCCGGGGACAACTCGATTGGTTGTGTTGGAATATAGCCAGTTGGCGAACGTTTTATTTGTACTTGGATGTATGTAGCCGTTTGGCGAAGTTTTGTTAAAGTTGTTCAACGCGTTGCTGACGTAGTGGTGAGTGATGTTTATTATTTGCTGGGTCGCTACCTGTTTTGTTGTGCTTTTCATTATGTTGCTATGCTCGAAATCTGATTTCTGTTTGTTTGTAGGCCTATAGTGACTGAGTAGGCTATTGTGTGTTGTGTGTGTGTGTGTGTGTGTGTGTGTGTGTGTGTGTGTCAAAGAAGATTCTATAGCCTTCAATACGTTTTACGAGGCTGCTCTATAAGCGAGCACTGGGAGGGAGGCATAAATGCTTCTTAGTTTTTAGCGTGATATGCGTTATTTAGGCAGACCTATTGGACATTTTCGTTTTTGTTTATTTATTAAGTTAATATATAAAGTGTTTAGAATATTTAAAACAAATACAAAAAAAATTATATTTTAATAATAATAATAATTTTTTTTCGGGTTTTCACGCGGGCTAGGGCTTAAAATATTATTTACAGTCGGGCTTATTTTCGGGCAGGGCCTGAAGTTCACGGGCTCGGGCAGGGCTCTGGCTTTATTTCAAGGCCCTTGCAGACCACTACTGTACACCCAGTGTCGAAAGACAGTCGAGACAGAACTGCGTGATGAGGTTTTATTTGTATTATCATTTATTCTAAAGCTGTAACTGAACATTCTATTTCATGTTAAAACTATAATTGAACATTCTAAAGCCCTAAGCGAACATCCTATTTCACTCTGAACATTCTAAAGCCATAACCGAACATTCATTACTGATGAAGCAATCACACTAAGTTTATTCATACATTTTACATTCTAGTCTTTTTTTATGTTCAGCAGCATTTAAGTGAATCACTTTGATTAAGTGTTCTAAAATAAGAGAGGAAAAGAGACTACCGGTAGTTATTTTGTATTACAAGAGACTTTTAAGTTTAAGTCAAGCACTTTGTTATAAGTTAAGATATAAGTTATGTTAAGTCAAGCACATTGATATATGTTATGTTGTCCGTTTAACACTTTGATTACCACTGGTGAACATGGTAAAACCCTGTTAAATGCCAGCACCCACTTCAATGATAGCGTTGTGAACGCATATTCTCTCTTAAATTATGGCTATGTGTCTAATCTGCCTGTCGTTTATCAATGACTTGTTTGCAGTCAACATTGTCGAAACGGATTGTTTTTTTATCGGTTCATTTTCGTTTTATAGCATTTTGAAAAGCCCTCGTTTTCAAGGAAAATATATAGATTCCGTGATAAACGGCATTTACTGGAATATTCTAGAATACACAAAAACGTTGTAATTTTTCGGCCTATTTATGAATCGTTTTCAAATAAACGCTAGATTATAGATAGTATATGTGTACTTATGTACGCTATAGAGGCGGGCTGAAAATCGATTATCTCATTTCCTGATCAGGAATCACCGCGCACACACACACGCATAGGGAAAAAGCTTATATCTCCGTGAAAACAGGTCTGATTATCCTAAGACTGATAAAATAGATTCCTTACCTGAGATCAGATGTTATCCAAAAAGATTATTCCAATTCCTGATCGCCATTCCAAATATCGATCACGCTTATTGATTAGTGTTGGTACTGTAAATACATAATCGTCGCTGTTCTGAGGGCCGGCGATCACTTGGTCTCTTCAGATGCCTTGACTGAAAAATAAAATGAGCAAACTAACCACTCCCCCTGCATCAGTCTGAACTAATGGGGTGCAGTTACACAGGGAGAGACGATAGGGGGCGGTATCTTCCCAATTGAGCTCAGAGAGACTCTGCAGCACTAACCCGAGGCTCGATTGATGAAATATGAATTAAAATCGCCAATAAAAAAAAACGGCAAACAGACGCTATATAGCATTGGCGGGCACTCAAGGGTCGGCATGAACTAACGACAAAACGCGTGGCTGGCATCCAAAGTGTTAAGAAAGTGCAATAAATGTTTTTATAAAATAAAAATAAAAAAGAATCGTGAGAGAATCGTGATCTCAATTCTTAGGGAGGAAAATCGTGATTCACATTTTAGCAAGAATCGCCCAGCCCTACTCCACACCCCTTCATATGTTCCAGTCTTTGTGTCAGTTTGCTCTCTGTGTCTTTGGTGGTAACTGTCGCTGTGTCTTTGGTGGCAGAGCTCTGGCTTTTGGTGCCTTTTGGTAGAGCTGGTGAAAGCTCTGGTTCGTTGCGCTGGTGGTTTCTAGAACCTTATCTTTAGTGTGTTGCTTTTGGGGTATGTTTGGTAGAGCTGGTTAAAGCTCTGGTTCATTGTTGTTAAGTAGTAGAAATATCTTTTGTGTTAGCCTTTATAGTAGAGCTGTGTCTTTTGTGTAGAGTTGGTGAAAGCTCTGATTCTTTGTTGTTTAGTGAACCGGTATCATTTCTGTTAACCCTAACCTTGGTATTTGTACATTTGTTTCCCTGTTCACCCAGCCTATGGTTATTGTCTTTCATGTATATTAACGTTTTGTTTCGCACACAGGGACAATTGAGGACATTTTTTGCATCACGTAGGTGACCTGATGTTAGAGACACCAGCTTAGAGTGAGCACCACCACCTGTACTTATGGGAGCACAGCGCCTGTAAAGGGGGGGGGGGGGTCCTTTTCCTTTTTGTGTATTGATTTGGTGCCACTGGTAGTCCTCCTTGCTCTCTGTGTTGCGGTGTTTTTGTAAATAAATATGATTATTTTGGCAAACTGTTTTCTGGTTTTGTGTCACTACACCCTCACCTATTGGTAAAGAAAACACAAAACAGTGTCCAGACAGACACATACAGCACACACAACCACTAACCGTCTCGCCAGGGATCCAGTGTAGTTTGTGAGCGACATCCACCCCAGGCAGACTGCTATACATGATGACTGACGACACAAACACTGAGAGCAGAGAACACTGTTAGGATCCACGGCTCAACAGCATAGTACTATGTAACCAAGATGTAATATTTGTTGTTGTGTATGTACAGTATATACAGTATATTGTACTGGGGGATGAAGATGAGTTATCTTCCTACAGAACTGCATCAGACTTAAAGGAACATGCCAACATTATGGGAAATGTGCTTACCTCTGTGCGTTCAGTAGAAAGCTATCCGACTGCAATTGGTATCTATCTTGTCTGATTCTGGAGAAGACTGTAAGCACATTTCCCATAATGTTGGCATGTTCCTTTAACGCATTCCCGGCCATTCACGTATATATGTGATTGGGAGCCGACGCTTGACGGCCAATCACGTATATATACGTTTTTAACTAGTTTTTTCTTTTATTCGATTTTAATATCCTATTCAATGTCACATAGCTGTATTTTGGCTGGAAAAGGCATATTGGGACTCGGAAAGTGCAGTACCGGCCAGATCCTGGTATTGGCGCTGTCTCGAGAATGCAGTTTCCCCTGTTGCACACTTTGTGTCACCTTTTTTTACGCTCCGGGCGGACTTTTTTGTTAGTCTGAAGCGAGGGCTTCACCCGATCGCCTGGAATACTTTTTGCGACGCCGAATTCATTATGCAGTAAAGGAATATGGCATCAGCCAATGGACATATGGTCTAGCAGATGGCGATCAAATAACTTCTTTTTGGAATCCAACCGGCCACAGGTAAGAGCAATTTGACGTCAATTTCAGCTTGATCGAGCAAGGATTTCATAGCCACCCCCCTGCTCATCCTATGTTATGGTAATAACAAATGCCGTTATTGGTAATCAATAATCAGAAACGACTTCCCCCGCTCCCCCCCCTTTCATGCATTCATGATGGAACATAATACCGATCATATGCATTTGGATTTTTAACTCTAGCTTGTGTAGGGACGAAACGCCAATTGATTTAACGTTATTAGCTTAGCACCTTATAACTAGCTTTGCAGGAATTATCCCAGATCATTCCGATATAACACTCATATCCATCACGGTATAAAACGGGAACATATTGATGAAAAAATTATTTCTTTATGGCATATTGAACAGAAGGTTCATACTGTCAATTGACAATGACATTGGATGCATAGCTATAATATAAAATATAGATTTAGCTCTACAAACAACGTGATGCACAGTGAACGTTTGTTATGGGAACGCTGGCCTTCCTAGAATGGGGCCCATCTAATGACTGGCCGTGAATGTGTTAAAAGATGCTGTAAGTGATATTATTATGTAATGCAATGACCGACGTTAAATGATTCATGTAGTATGGGTGATATACAGTATAGATCAGAGCAGTTTGTATGGTTAATAATAATCAAAAACGCTGAAACTCACGGCAGCTTCCTCGTAGCGATGGGGGATGATACTGGAGCAAAAAGATCACTATTATGGGATGTTGATCTAGGTGATCCAGTTCCGGTTTGTATAATACTAATATACGTCCAATCATGTTGTTTATTGAGTTATGGCAACGGATCGATATGCACGGTGTCTGGATAGAGTCCCGTGAGCGATAGCGAGTGGCCGGACGGAATAGCGGACGGACTAAGTACTTCCGGCTACTTCCGGTTTTGGCAACTCGCCGATCGGCCACCAGGTGGCGGTATTGAAGCGTTGACAGCACCAGTCAAGACTCCATGGGTGAAATGTGAATACCATGACAGAAATTTGAAATATTGATCTCAAAGACGCTGTAAAACGTCATTGGCAGATTACGCATGGCGAGGAATGACGTGGTAACACGTCATTGGCGAGAAAAGGGTTAAATAGCTCTACATTCCGACAGCCATCACTGATATAGAGGACAGTAACATGAGTCTCCCAGTCCCTCCGCTCTGCAGTAAACAGAAAATAAATGTTCTAGTATCCCTTCCCACTTTATCCAATCAGGAGAGAGAACCCTAGATATTTTTCACTTATTTCAAGAAATCTTGCCAAGCCAAATTTGCTGACATATTATTTTACTTGTTTCAAGAACACATTTTCTTAAAATGTGTTTTCATTTCTTATTTTTATCAGACCATTTTTGCAGTGTGGTATTGTACTGTTTACTGCAGAGCGGAGATACCCATGTTACTGACCAAACACATCAGTGATGACTGTCAGAATGTAGAGCTATTATTTTAACATGTAGACCATTTATTTTAACAAAGAAATATCACTTACAGCTCCTTTAAGCGTTTTCTTTTAAATGTATGTTTTTATTATACATGGTCACCCCTATTCATTCAGTATTCTCATCACTTGTCTTGCCAAACAATAAAGGCACAATGCCACCATAGTTCAGTGGCCACAGGTGTCATTTAACACTTTCAGTGCCAACGACGAGAGATCTATTTTTTTTTATATTTATTAGCGATTTCCATTCATATTTCATCAATCTAGCCTCCCGTTTACCACTGGAACTCTCTGAGCTCCATTGGGAAAAAACCGCCCCCTATCGTCTCTCCCTGTGGTACTGCACCCCATTGGATTAGACTGAATGAAACGTATAGGGGAAAGAAATACTGCTTCCACATTTTACTTCTCAGGCATGTAACTCGAGCCGATCGGATTCATTGTGGACCATCAGAACAGCGTGGAATCTGTGTTTCGACCACCTAGCGTTTATTTGAAAACGATTCATAAATAACGTGTTTTGTGTATTCCAGTAAAGGGCGTTTATCACAGAATCTTCTGGAAGTTTCAAGAAACAAGCGTTTTTAAAAATGGTATAAAACGGAAATGAACCCATTAAAAAACAATCCTTTTCGACAATGTTGACTGCAAACAAGTCATTGATAAGCGACGGCCATATTAGACACATAGCCATAATTTAAGATATAGTTTATGCGTTCGCAAATATGAGAGCGCTATCATTGAAGTGGGTGGTGGCACGCAACAGGGTAAATAGGACACGGCGGCTGGCACTCAAACTGTTAATGATAATCACCTGTTGTTTGCCGACCACAATGTCTGTGATTGAATGCTATGAATAAAATAAACTTTGATTGAAATGATCAAATAAAATGTAAGGTTACTGCTGATGACGCTGGCCAGGGTCCAGACTCCTACACTGAGACGGGCCCAGAAGACGCTCTTGCTGTGGACATGCGGCTGCATGTAAAGTGATGCCAGGGTCTGGACAAAGATGTACAGAGCGCCTACTCCAAATGTCATCACTGCCCCCAACAGGTGCATGGAGAACAGCGTGGTTTTCTGGACTCAACAGAGAGATATATTCAGAATATCATCAGCATCACATAGTTATAGCTATATTGCAAATTATGAATTTGATCGTCACAAATATTTGCTGAAATGAATGTGTGAAACTCTATGGAATATTATTTTAAATGTTAGCTGTTCTATACAGCAACATTACTAAGCATGGAAACATCTGTAGTTGTGAGGTATATCTCAGGGTATATATTTTAACCCTGAGACTAAACATTTAATTAATGAATTACATTTGTATTTATTCTTGAAGGATCATTGAGAGTAAACTCTCTTTTACAGTGATGTCGAGAAAAATACAGTGCAGAATAAATCTAAAATAAAAACAAGAAAGCCAACAATAAAACAATTAAGAACAACTGCAGACGAGGGTGAAATAGTTGGTCATTAAAGATTTAAACTGTCCAAAGGATACTAATGACATTGGAGTGAGTATGATAAGGTCCAGATGTCCAGTCCAATAATTCAGTGATATAAAGTGGAAGATCTCCAACAATGGCGTTTATATATTAAAAATACATGCCAGTGCAAATGCATCACTCTGCCAGAGAGGACCACCCAATCTTACTGTACATGATACAATGTATCGTGTACTGGTGGTGAGTACTACAACTATCACCGGTGATGAACCTGAGGGCTGAGTGATATACAGAAGCCAAGGGTTTAAGAGTGGAAGCAGCAACATGTCTATAAATCACATCTCCATAATCCAAGACAGATTCAATGACCCTCTTTCTGCTAATCATTGGAAAGCTAGTTCTGTTCCTGGACAAGAAGCCAATTTGTTCTCAGTTTGCTGGCAATATTATCTATATGGTATTTAAATGTAAAATTCATTACTATCTTTCAGAGGCTGTTTTAAAGCTACAGCAAAGATAGTGTTCTCATATGAAACTAGAGCCCTTGAGGAATATCATATTAGGTTTAGCATGAATTAGCATGGTCCAATGACCTTTCACCTCAAGATATTTGAATGACAATGAGCTCAATGGAGCCACAATAATCTTAGTCCCATGTAGTTTAGGGTCAAAAACATGCACTTTCTGCATAGTGTGGTCAACAGTCATGGAATTGCATACAGTAAATTGGGTGTGGCCTACTACATTCATGTGTGATAATAACATGACAAACATTTTCAAAAATGTATCTCACTCTATAAAATAACCTATTGTGCCCTCTAAGTTAATCACAGCATGAACCTTTACACCCATAACTAGTAGAGACCTGGGCCAATACGAGAGTGCATGGTTTGTCTAGATGCATTGTCAGTAAGGGGGATTTCTGAGCCACTTTATGTGGTCTATTTGAGGTTTTCAAGTGGTCAAAAATGGTTTCATAAAGCACCAAATCTGTTTTAACTAATGGTATCGACCCAAACCTTGCTGCAGAAATCTATCACACATCATGGAGCTTGGGAACGGATGAGATGTTTGGTTTGGGAACGGCCATCAGATGGTTTATAATGTCCCAAGCCCAGATGACAACACTCCTATGTCATCTACTGTTGACCTTGTATCCCCCCTCAGTAGGTCTCACAGGGTTAACCCTTTCACTACCGCACTACCAAATGGTTAAGTGGCGTTTTTACTCAGTATGTATGAATAATATCATTATGGAATCAAACCATTCAAATATAGAAATATAGAACAATCACAAAAACATATACGTATACAGTGAACGCACATATGATGAGCACACGCACGCACAAACACACCAAAATTATTGTTACTGCGTAATTAAGTAACATGTAATACGTAAAATAACTTCAACTTGTGCTTATTGTTACTGTGTCAGTTTGGGTCTATGGATCTATTTATGACAAAACCATGGACACAACCACCAATCAACCCCACTAACCTGGAAGTTGGCGACAACACACATGCCGAAGGAGCTGCTCCAGCCCAGGACCAGGCCAATCACGTTGAGTTTATGTAGTTTATACTCCTCCTCTCCCGTCAGAGCTTGCACCTGCTTGTAGCGCACATACGTAGTCGCCAAGCCTGCACCCACAACCAGATACATTGTAAACCACAGTGGGTAATGCATTACTTTATGAAGCCTAGAACGATTAATGGATTACAATACGATTTTAACCATTAGAAGCAATTGTAAAAGGCAAATGATGTGGCATTTCTCTTTTCTGAAGTCAATACACCACAGAAGTGATATTCCACTTTTCCTGCCCCCTGGTTATACTATACCTTCAGTTTAACATGTGCCTCAGGGAATACTGTTCTTCTTACAGTCATTATTTTCTTATATGTTGAAGACAAATACAACTGCTGGCGATAATGATACGTATGTATTATTTCAAAGGGATTTTCACCCATTTTAAGAATTCACATTATGTTCTTCCTGTGTCCCAGCCCAGGACAGTTCAGTCAGTATTTGTGAATGTGCACCACACTCTCCTAAAGCTAGAAATCAGAGAACCCTCCAATCGGTGACATAACTGGGATGTAAAATCTGGGGCTGCTCCATAGACAATGAATGGAGCCCTGACTTTGTGAGGCTGTAAAATGTTTGTGTGAGCTCTCACACCCAAATTAATTTGAATGTTTTAATTTCAGTTCAGACCTTCTAGCAATGCTAGAATATATAAACCTCATTTGGGTGTAAGAGCTCACACAGACATTCTATGGCCTCACAAATATACAGAAATTCCAAAACATAGGCAGTGCTTCACGTGATGCATTGGTGGATTCCACATGTATAGGTCTTCCCCTTAAACTGAATAGACTGATGAATGTGATGAAATGTGTCCAAGCATGAATTGTGGGTCTCTCCGTTTCATATGGAAATTGTACTGAGGTGTGTTGTAATCAACCTCTTTAGGCTGACAGCAGAATGGAGACAAACACATTCCTGAATTAATTTAGTAACACAGACTTGGCTGAGATCTAAGAATTCTATCATCACATGTTGATGCCACTAGGCATCATCACTACATTCAGTTTACATTGGTAATCCAATTGACCTATCTCAAACAAACTCAGAGCAACAGTTGTGATTGGAGGATCAATAAAAGAAGGCAGGGCTTGAGACACTGGGGCAGTTCGTGTGTGCTGTGTGTACCTATGCGAATAGAAAGGAAGTAATTTCCATTTCCAGCATTCTAGTGCTATTCAATTGATCTATATCAAACCCTGCCCTTTTTTCTTGATCCTCCCATCACAAAAAATAGGGCGGTTTGAGATAGGTCCATTTATGCATGTTGACATTCTGCATTTTGCCAACCGTTTACACTATCAATGATGATGATGGCTTAGCAAGGACAATAATACAGAACATAAATTGTTGTATTTTTGGCTTCTATACTGTTCCCACTTCCCAGCCTTTATTACTGAGGACCCCTTAACTAATTTTATAAAATTCTAAATGCAATTTATAATACTAATAATAGGCTATCCATAATAGAAGCCTTGTAGTTCTCCAACATGTCTGCCTGTAACATGGTTTTGTACATGGCAATGGAGGAGACAGTGGTTTCTATGTGCAAAACAACAATTGCTATGTGCTGATATATCAGATATATATCAACAAAAACATAATCCTTTGGTGTCTTTTGCTGTATCTTGGAAACAGTAGTACAGTAATATTGTGCTTTTCTTTTTTTTATCCACTTTTTCAGCGCAATCTCTCAGTGGCGAGGAGTAACGTGTGGGAGGCTCACACTGCCCCCGATACTTCCTGATTCTGCTGTACAGGCGCACCAACCGACCTGTAGGAGTGGCTGTCCACAACGTCCAATCCCGATTCTCCACCCACCGGCTTTCCCACCCCTAACACTGCCAATTGTGTTAGTATGAACGACCGGCCAAGCCGGTAGCAACGCTGAGAGCTGGGCTCGATACCAGCAGCGTCTCTACATTTCGTAGCCACATTTCTGCAGACCCCTCTCTGATTGGTTGAACTCCATTTCTGCAGACCCCTCTCTGATTGGTTGAGCGAAGCCCCTCTCTGATTGGTTGAGCGTGCGCATGCGCATGAGCCGCGACAAGCTCCTCCAGAAACTCCGTTAAGCTCCAGAGAGAGAGGCTGAAAACCCACAGTTCTTGCCCGACGGATGGGAGCGAATCCCGGATCCGAGGTTTCTGATGACTACCCCCAAAACATGGAGGTCGCGAACGCAATTTATACGCATGGAAGTATTGATTACGCCATAACGAATCATTAAAAAAATATACCGTTAACTGGAATATGTTGTGTGTGCCTTTCTGATTATGATTTGGGAGGGTTATAATAGAAGAAAGACAGTGTAAACAATATAACGTTATGTGAATAAACCGCGAAATAATAACTAATTCCTTGGTCAATAGAAGTCTCTGTGATACTTTCTGAATATGATTTGGGAGGGTTATAATAGAAGAAAGACAGTGTAAACAATATAACGTTATGTGAATAAACCGCGAAATAACCGCGAAATAACATAACGTTATGTTATATAATGTTACAATGTACAGTTTCTAACAGCTGGCTGTGTTGTGAAATGTGCATAACGTTATGAATAAACCGTGAAGTCACGGGAAATAAACAACGTTATACGCGAATCTGGTAGTACATTTCTGCTTATCTTCTTGATATGATAACATTACATCCGCCTTTTACCGCGTAACGAGCTAAACCAATCAGAGAGGGGCTTCGCTCACATGACGCTCAACCAATCATAGAGGGGCTTCGCTCAACCAATCAGAGAGGGGTCTGCAGAAATGCGGCTACGAAATGTAGAGACGCATACCAGCATATCCTGCGTTAGTGGCGAGCGCCTTGCCCACTGCGCCACTCGGCCGCCTAATATTGTGCTTTTCCAGTGTTTTACCTACTCTACCACTGTATATAAATGAGGCATGATTACAGTCAACCATACTGGAAAAAAGAGAACTACACAAACATTTTGTGCATATTCTTCGATTCTCTCTAAATTGATTCTATTGCTTCAAAATTAGTAGCCGTCTGGACATCCTAGCAACCCCCCAGGTTGGGACCCACTCCCATTGAAGCAGTGCTTTATGGGATGTTTGTATTATTAAATCGAAAATGTGGAATGTGTTACCTAGGAATGCTGAAATGTCCAGCATAATTCCAAACACACATCTCTCCGGGGCCATAGTTCCTGTGTCGCTGTGAAATAGGAACAACAACAAAAAACAGAAGAGTCAGTTCCCAAACATAGGATAAAGTGCTCAAAGTTACAGTATTGTGGTTTAACTGTAGTTGATTGTTTCATACCTGTGCCCAGATGTTTATCACCACTTAAGCCAGTGGTTCCCAAAGTGTGGGGCGCGACCCCATAGTGGGGCGCGGAGGTACTGCGTGGAAAATAAATAATATACATTTTTTCTTTTTATAAAATTATTAATTTAGCCTACCAAAACTGATAAACGAAAATGAACTTAATGTCAACTAAAATTAACTGACTGTCATGTGTTATTCTTTATACAGAGCACATTCAGAAGCCTAAATACATTTAGCCACAAAAAGTGTTATTGTAAAGCATTGTAAGTTTGTGTTTCAGGCTAGCTAGCTATTGTCCAATCGAATGATTGCTAGCCTGCATGAGAGGAATTTGTGAGAGGAATCTAACGAAATGGAGAAGTTTCTGGTAACAGCTAAAAGACAAGCGGTGGAGCACCCAAGTACGTCAGCTACTAAATCAAAACTCATTGGACAGAGAGCTGTGGGCATAGTGGCATACTGCTGCTTTTTGCAACATCCTACAGTACCTGTGTGAGGTAGGCAACTAGGGCTAAAAACACAATGAAATAAAATAATAATAATAAATAATATATCCTTCTTAGCAGACTTCTTAGCTTAACATCCCAGGGAACTAATGGGATAACTGGGGATGTTGTTTGCTCCTGACAAGAGTCTCAAAGTCTGGGTTGATGGTAGACAAAGCAACTCTGAGGTCATGCTCAATGTCCAATCTGTTCCTCTGCTTTGTCTTCAGCTGGACCAGAGCTGAGAAGCCACTTTCACAAAGATAGGTAGTGCAAAAAAAATATATATTAAAAAAAACAAAAACAAATATTAATTATTATTTTTTTACGACTAATCGAGGCAAAAATTCTGCGTCGACGAGTTTTTATGATCGACGTCGTCGATTATGTCGACTAATCGTTGCAGCCCTACTACTAGCATAAATCTCCTACTCAGGTAAGTAGCCTACTGTAGGTCTACAACTACATTTTTAATTAGGCCTAATTATTTCACAGTGGCACAGGATAATTTGCCAAGCTTTTGTTCATTTTCAAATACAACTATACTTGTGTCTTTGTATCTTGTTATGTTAATCTTGTCTTGTTAGTAGAGGAAATGGCATGTTTATAGCCTAAAATGTATTCTAGCTTAGCCTTAGGTTAGGTGGGGCTCGAAAATATTTCCAACTACCCAAGTGGGGCCTTATTTAAAATGTTTGGGAACCACTGACTTAAGCTAAGGTTCCACTTAGGGATGTAACGATTTCAATACAGAATAGAAACATTTTAAATAATTGTGTTTAATACAATATACTCAATTGTATTGAAGATTCTCATTCTTTTTCTCTCTTCTCTCGCCCGTTTACCTGGTGGTATGATATAGCTACTGCTATTAGCATAATGTTCAAAGCTAATTTTCATTGTTTATGACTTTGACAGAAAAAAAGATTCTGAGCCAAACCAAGTATGTATATATATGTATATGAAATTAGAGCTCTTATTATGAATACAATATAACATATAATTTTTTTTAAATCAAACCAAATCAAATCAAATTTGTATAGAATCTGAAAATGTGCGTACCCAGTTTCACTTAAGTTATAATTGCATTAAAGCATCACATAAAATAAAGCAAATGACATAGAACTCAGAACTCACTTTATGACATCCTAATAATATTGCAGCTACAATAAGGGAACACCCTTATACCATAAAACAGTGAGACACTTAAAACACAACCTGGCACTGGAGACCTTTATTGGTTAACACTTTCTATGCCACTCACGAGTTTTCTCTGAATTATTAATATTACGTTGAAAGCCACTCACAAGATTTCTCTGATTTTTTTTTTTTTTTTTAGCGATCTGAAATCATATTGCATCACGCGAGCCTACCCTAGTCTACCCGAGAGCCGCCGGCGATCAGATGTGGAAAAAAGCGCCCCCTATCGTCTCCCAGATGACATAAGGGATTTTGGAATGGACTCAATGAAAATGGATGGGGAAAAAAATCCTGTACTCCACATTTTCCAGTTCACTGATGCAGCCGGGGTTACCACAGTTCATTATGGATCCTCTGAGCGCCGCGAATCATGAATTCTACTGTATCACGTTAGATCTATACACTTATCGATTTTTTCGAATGGTGATCAGGAATTGGAATATACCAGTTGGATACCATCTGATGTCAGGTAAGGAATCTATGTTATCAGTGTTAGGATAATCAGACTCATTTTGATGAAGATATAAGCTGTTTTGTGAAATGTCCTCTATCGGTTTCACTGTAAAATCCATGAGGAAATGAACACGGCTATTATCAGCGCGCGGCTCGAATGGGCGTGCGTGTACGTATAATATTGATCATCTAGCGTTTATTTGAAAACTATTCATAAATAGGCCGACAAATATCAACGGTCTGGAATATTCCAGTAAAAGACGATTATCACAGAATGGCCCAGAATGGGCTGTTTTTTACCTCAAAACGGGTGCTTTTCAAAATGCTCTCAAACGGAAATGAAGCGATAAAAAACCAATCTGCCTTGACAGCACTGACTGGAAAATGATTCTTTGATAAGCGACGGGCAGATTAGACACATAGCCATAATTTAAAACATAGATTAGGCGATATTAACGTTAACATTAAAGTGGATGGTGGCATTCAAGCGCCAACTCTGGCGCCACCTGGTGGCACTGAAAGTGTTAAAGGTATATGCCAGCATTATGGTAAATGCGCTTACCGTCTTCTCCAGTTATGAATGAATGAATGAAAACTTTATTTAACAGATTGCAGAATGGGTACAATACAGTACGGCTCAATACACACAATTGTTAACCCTTTGGTTGCCGAAAACGGAGATCTACGTTTCTGTGGCCCAGCGCTTGAGTGCCGGAAACGTAGATCTACGTTTTTGTCTCTGTATTTCTTTTATTCGCTATTGCCATTCATAATTCATCGGGCAGCCTGTGCATGCTGTACTGAATGTGTCTGAGATCGTAGACGGTCAATACCGCCGCCTACCGCCTTGCGGCCGCTATTGCACTCCATTTGAAACGATGTAGTTTGTTTTCTGGGCCGAGCTGAGCCATGCGGGCGGGGTTTAAATACTCCGGCAAGACAAGTGTTTACAACGATGCCTCAACTAGGCTGCCCCCCCGCCCCCCTCGTTCATATGCAATGCCGGATAACGTGGGATGGACTACCGCGACCAGTACTTGGAATGGCAATCAGATAATTGGATTATTTTTTTTGCATTACATCAGAGACAAGGTAAGGACAGTATATATCCAATCTTGCGTTGATCTGATATTTTTTTCTCCAGCGATCGAAGCTGTCTGTGTGGAATGTGTGTGTGCTGTTTCCCGTTGTTTTGCGCCGCTCCAAGCCCCCTTTCATGTGTGCATGAGGAGACATAATAACGATAATCTAGCATTGATTTCAGGAAGATTCGATAATCAGGCGAAAAATGGCAATGTAATAAGTGGATCTAAAGGGCTGTTTTCGCGTCTTTTCCTGGGATTACTCAGAATCACTCAAACTATACTCATATTCACCACGGTATAAAACGGAAATGTACGGATGAAAGAATTATCTGTTTTTTGCATGTTGACCAGAAGAAACTCACTGACAATCGACAACGTTATTAGATCCATAGCTATAATATTTAATATAGTTTTAGCACTCGCAAACACTGCATTCTCTCCATTGAACAAAGCGCTGGCACAAACGCCCATGTACGCCCACAGCGACCGCCGGCGGTCAATGTGTTAAGGGGATGCAGACCAGAGAAAGACGTTTGTCTTGTTTACATCAGGGTCCCCCATTTTCAATTCATAGTGACATTTATGACATACACAACATACATGACATCATGACATTTATGGCATAGGGGACATACATGACATACAGGTATATAGTACTGTTACATTTGTGACATATATACGATATGCAAATATACAGTACTGTTAGATCCTAACAGAGATTATATACATATGATGGGGAGGAGACTGTACTATAGGGAGGGGGTGGGTGGGTTGGAGAAAAAATATATACGATTACGGTGGGGAGAAAATATATACATACGGTGGTCAGTGGGGAGGAGACTGTCTATTTTGGGGGGGGGGGGGGGGTTGGACCTTTACGGTGGTAAGAAGATAGATACCAATTTCCTCTCTGTGCATTCAGTAGAAAGCTATAGAGCTGCAAGCTAGCCTAGCTTATAAGCACAAATGAATGGAAGCAGATACGGACCAGTTAGCCTAGCTGTTGGCCAAAAACACCTCTCCCGGAGTTTTAAGCTAGGCTAGCTGGTCCGTATCTGCCTCCATTCATTTGTGCTAAACTAGGCTAGCTTGCAGCCGGATAGCTTTCTACTGAACACAGAGAGGAGATTGGTATATATCTTCTAGTCTGACTCTGGAGAAGATGATAAGCACATTTCCAATAATGTTGGCGTGTTCCTTTAAAACAAAAAGATAAAAAATCTGATTGGCTGTTGATTTGATCAAATGTGGTCCATTACTGAATGCCTTGGTAACCCTAACCCTAACCCTTAGTAAACGTCAGGGAAGAGACAAGCACAGGGCGGTTTGGGATGGGGCAGGTTTCTGACCTGATGTATGGCACCAGTGGGTCCACATGTCTTAGCAGCACAGCTGTGATGTAGGCAAAGATGAACGTAGCCGCTGTCCAGACGACCAGAGCCACTGGTAGGATACACAGGCCCTGTTGAAACCACCACATGGCCTCCTCACCTTGAGTGTGTTGATGCTGGAGAGGTGTCTTCAACTGGAAAGTGCAAAAGGACTGAGGTGATGAGTTTGCCCATGACATGTTTACTGTTCTAAATTCAGTCTTTAAAAAGAGTTCAAGTTAATTTCTGTTTTATCTTTATTGTCCCACTTCTCCATGACCATGACACCTTGAAACGACTATGCATGTCAGTTCCTCAACATACCGTGTTGGGGAAGGGATATAAGATTAAGCAATATATTAAAAAAATAAAAATAAAAAGTGAACAAGAAAACGAGACGTATTTGAAACATGCCAAGCAATTAAGATGAAAACCAACGGAATTAATGGATAGTAACGTTACCGGTAATAACCTAACAACTACAGTACAGTAACAACTAGTTCCCACGACTGATCCATTAGTACCGTTAACTTGCTCACCCTTCGAAATCGAAACTCTCTCGACGTCATCTCATCATTGCTCACATACCTTTAAAAATGTATATTCTAGTCAAGGAAATTAAAGTTATAGATAAAATAATAATAAAAACAGAATTCGCGGTATAGATACTCTCTATAATTAAATGTACATGACACTGATGAAAGCCTGTCATGCAAGTCCTACGAATTGGGTCTTCCTGTTTGGTTTTCAATAGAGGCGTGGTCAGCAAGTACCCGGATTGTACACTGAGGGGAAATAAATAAATAACTTGTAAATTATGTTTATGTTGATCCCAGGAACTTGTAGTAATAATAATAATAATAATAATAATAATAATAATAATAATAATAATAATAATAATAATATTAACGCATGCACGAATAAACACGATAACATACATTTAATTTAAATGTGTGAAAAAATATTGCGAAGCAAAGTCTACAACAACAAAGTCTTATGCCGCATTCATGTTACGTGGGAAGAATCGGAAGAACCAGAGGACATCTCGTTGCTACAACTAGGAAGCATTCACGCATTGACTCGATGAAACGCCCACATCCATACTTCCGCAATTCGTGACACGAAGTGGGAGATATCGGGGTCTATAAAAAAATCCCATATGTCCTAGTAGGAATTACCACTAGGAGGCTGACGTGAATGGTTTTTCCCAGTCGGAAGCTGGTTCTTCCGCTTCTTCCCACGTAACGTGAACGCGGCATTAGAATCACCAGAAAGGCTTTCGAAATAGTGAAATGCCATGTTGACCTCAATATTTTCAAAACAAATTATATGAAAAGGTTATGAAATGAACAAGAATGTGATAAAATATGTAATAAAAACGGAGCTCAACGCATACATTTGATCGTAGAATTCCGTTTGTTTCCCCAATACCAAGATGGCGGCGGTCTCGTGACGTCAGAGTGTCTTCGAGAATGCAATGCGTCACGTGCCGTTTTGGCACGTGCTATATGGTTTTGGCGCCCATCGGTGTAGTTCTGGGTGTAGGCTGTAGGGGGGGTTTCCATCTCGCGCAGTAACAGGTGAAGTTGTAACCGAACTGTTGTCTCCTCTCTCTCATCACTTGTTGTAAGAACACCTTTCTTTCACATCAGTTGTAAGTACAGTTTTAATCACGTTGCCTTGTGGTCAAGCATGCTGAAATACTTGTAACATTAGCTACAAAATAATGTAACAACTGTTTGTTTTTGTTTATCAAGATGTTGAAGTGAACGTTAACCTCCTGTAGCCAACTTATCTTGCTAGCTTGCAAACTAATGCTAGGTAAACAGCAGTGCTTGTTCGATATGTCGTTTTTAGATCATGGACATGACACCTCAAATGGGTCAAGCCCAAAAAGCCAAAGTTAAAGGCCGTGGGACCACCAGCAAACCCCATTTTGGAGGTATCAATAATGACAATTTACAAGGTAACTTTAACTCGTTTACCATGTCTCTTGATAGAATAAACAAAGCTTAATCCCATATTTTGACATTTTTAGTGTAATTTTGATTTTGCTGTTATTTGAAGTAGAGTCAGTGAGGGGGAAGAGATGCCTCACACCAGATGAGGAGGAGGACATGGACTTTACCAAGCCAGAGTACGACTTATTTACCTTTGTTCAGGAACAGGAAATATATTCAACCATATATCTATGCTATGCTTCACAGGTAGAATACTTAACTTAATTTGCTGTGGGCGGGCGGGGGTTTTCTCCACAGAGGGGACATGATGACGATGGTGGAAGTATTTGGAGGTAAAGCCTACCTCAGCTGTTCTAAACAACTCTTTTAACCACTCTTTTACTCATTTTGTAAATGATATCATACTCCATATATATATAGGTAGGTGCTACTGTATGTGCATGTTATTACAAAAAAAAGTGTTCTTGTGCTTCACTGTGTCAGCCGACATAAAAAAGGCATTCCAGGCGAAGCGGAAGCGCCTGGAGACGTTGGCCAAGTCCTCAGTGAAGACCAGCACTCAGAAGGTCGAGCAGTTTTGGAAAGCCCAGCAAAGGGACAGGTAGGGGAACTGGTTCATTCCGATGCGGTAGTTATGTGCAATGCATAACTTCTCCCCACAAACGATAATAGACACAATTCAAGTGTAGTGGTTTATTCATTTAAAACACATTTGTTTTCCTATTTGTTACTAAAGATTTGGTTCAATTCACTTTCAGTTCTATCGATTCAGGGATTATATATTGAAAAGCAATATTCAACCTATTTGCTGATAAATGAGTGTTAATACTCTACTGTCATAAAATAAACTGCAATTTCTGTTAATTTTGAATTGATTAAACTGAAAGTCAATAGAGAATATGGCTGCTGCAATAAGAGATAATCACAATTATTTTGTATTATTGTGATCATTGTTTAGATCTAGTTCATTACTTATATTCAGATCAAATAGGCTAAATAGCCAAAATTTGTGCAAGACAGGTCACAGAGAGGTTAGATGCTGTTTCAATGTAGGGGTGGGCGATATGACATTTCCATTTCCAAAGTGACTTACATACAATTGTATACATCTGGCAGTCAAGGGTAAGTGGTATTGTTTGTCTAACAGCACACATGTGCTACATTTAAAAAAAAGCATTGACAAGAACAATAACAAGCTTTTTTTTTTAATTAGGCTACATGATCTTATATCACTTTATTTGAATGACATGGTTTTATATTGTCACTGCATGGTTAAAATGTCATCATGATCTGCCTTCACGAGATTGTGGATATCGTGATATATTACTTCTGTTTGATAAGCTTATATTTGGTAGGGTAGAATAACGGTAGAATCCTTGATGCTGTCATACAGCAACCTCTTCAAAAGTGTGCCTCTTGGCTTTTTGTTTAAAAAATTTTTTGGTCTGATGTGTGGGTTGGGCTTGATTGGGGAATCTGAGGATAGAGGATGGGTTGCCATTGCTGGCCAGTATCTGGAGAAATTCTCATTATTATAAGTAGGGATGGGTACTGAATTATGTCGGTACTACCGAGTACAGATTCACGTTAGATAAATCGGTGCCACATTTCGATACCTAAAACCCGCCCAGTTAGAAAATAATCTGAATTCCAATGACGCGCAATTGTCATTTCATTATAGACACAGACTAGCACATACCTTCATCTTCAATGATGCTCAATTGTCATTTCATAGACACAGACCAGCGTGGACCTTCAATGACTCGCAATTGTCATTTCATAATAGACACAGACCAGTGCAGACCTTCAATGACTCGCAATGACTCTATGTTCAATGATTTAAAGTAGCCAAACGTTAAACTATAAAAACGAACTGGAAATTTAGACTTTAGTTTAGTTTTACAACAGAATTCAATATTTTGTTATAACGAAAGTACAGAAAAAAAGTACTGTCGGGTAGTATTGATTCCCATATCGGTTCAAATGTGAACAGTACCCAACCCTATAATTATAAGTTACCATATAGTTATAATATTATGGTATAATATACAGTAAATAGCTATATAGTAACTTACTATACTGTGAATTTCTCAAATGTTTTTACAGCATTACAGATTCTACCTTTAACGGCTGCTGAAAGGAGCATTATATTGTAAACAAATATAATTGACTGTTAACTGTAACTTGCAAATTAACCTTGGAAAATCTAAATGAAATAATTGTGAATCGTGAAAATGTCTGAAAATATTGTGATATATTATTAGTTAGGGATGCATGATATATCAGCGACCATATTGATATCGGCCTATATCAGTGATTTATTTATTTATCTGCACCGGTCTGATTAGCAAAACTTGGCAGATCAACAAACATACTGTATATACTGTATGCTGATTTGTTTATTTATCAGCATTCAGCATTGGTCCAATGAGCAGAACTGGGTAGATGTGAAGTTACAGTAACAACCAATGATTATTTCCCTCAGGTTTTGTTTGGGTACTTGCACATGTACAACATCATTGAAATAGCAGATGCAGAAATAAAGACTATTTTCCATTTACAGTGTTTTCATGTCACTTTCAGTATGTACAAAATTTTATTATTGTATTATTTTTTTTTTATACAGACCACATCATATCAATATCATAATTATCGGCCATAACAGAAAATCTATCATCAGTTATCGGTACTGTCCAGAATTGTCATTGGTGCATCCCTAATATTAGTTATCGCCCTGCCCTATTGAAGTGTGTGCAAATCCTTTGAAGTTTACAAATGCTTCCATGTTATCATTGCAAATTTTGCAATGTAGCAGTCAGCAATGTGGATCTCGTTGCACAGAACATCACTGATCTGGGAACACTTTGAAAGCCAAATGATAATTAAATCATTGATCACTAATAATAATCATCATCATAAAATGTCATGATCGCACCAGCCCTAGTAGAGAATATAACTAAATCAATGCCATTTAAAACTGCAGGAGTAAAGTAACCGAGGACTACTCCACTCAGTTCAACTTAGTCCTCCATGAATGGGACACAGATGTTGCCAAGTCCAAGGACCAAGAGGAGAAACTGCTGGTAATGCTCAGTCTCAGACCATAGAAAGTGTTTTTTTTATTATTATCTTTTATATATATAATTATTTCTGCCTCTGCATTGTTCATTCTGAATATTTTGTTTCCCCACCTTAGACCATTTTTAATGCATGACCCCTAAAAACAGGAATTCCTTTTTGCCCCCATCATGATCAAGCAGACATAATGGTGAATTTGGACACCAAACTCTTTTGAGGCCATTTCACTTGATTCATTATTGGAGGAGGGCTTAAGACTTCAAATATTTCTTACTTCACAAGAAAGAAACACATGTACAAAGATTATAAATATGGTGACCACCTGCAGGGTCCTGACCTTCAGACCACCTTAGACCATGTTTTAAGAGATTCAAGAGGTTTATTTATCACATACATACCAGGGCATACAGTGAAATGCGGGTGGCCATGCCCGCTTTGATTGTGCAAGAATACAATAGTAAATAAAAATAAGTAGAAGATAATAAAATAGACATAAATGGACATGATAAAATAGACATGTTAAAAGTCCTGAGATAAATGCAATGTACAATGGAGCTGTACAGTGCTGTGCTCTCTTTTGGTGGGTTACTGTCACCCCCTATTCACCAGAAGTGTACCCATATCTTTTAAGATTATGTTCCAGCACCAGCGAAAGATGTTTGAGCAGATGAGGGGCTCACTGGGCCAAAGACTGAAATCTCTCAAACAGCTCCTAGGGCAATATAACCAGGTACAGTACTTGAAATTGTTGTCAGACATGAAGTCCCACCATTTCACATGGCCACTGTCATGTTCCATGTCATGTATCATCATGTTAACTTCTGACTTCCAGAAGTCATTTTCACTTAGACATTAGACAGAAAACATGGTTGTATATGTTTAAATACTAGACAAATCACCAAACAATCATAATGTTAACCATAAATTGTATAATGTAACTAAGATGAACTGAGATACATTTTCTTTTGGTGGGTGTTGGTAGAACCTTGAGGCAATGGAAAAAACTCACGTCAGCCAGCAGGCAGGCCTTCAGGGCGAGTTGCGTCAGGAGATGGCAATGTTTCAAAAGAAGATATTAATGGATACCGTAAGTATAGGAGGATTTACACCTTACTTGTTCTTTCTAAAAGTCTACATTTGTGTTTTTAGTGCTGACTGAATAGATACTTCAGGCTCCTTCCCATTTTGAAGCAAAATGTTTATCACATTTCATCCAACACTTTTATTGACAGCAACAGCAAGGAATGGCTTCAGTGCGGAAGTCTCTGGAGTCCATACTGATGTAGGGTCATGAATGGACAACCCCCCACATGGAGCTGTACAGTGCAAGAAAACGCAAGGGCATGCAACAGTTATCTCCTGCAGTTCATTTGTAGTTCTTATCAGATTTCTTATCAGCATGACTAGTCGACTTTTCAGGAATTGAGAAATATGTTTTGATTGTCCCCATTGACATTAATTTTATTTTCTCATCGGCTCAGTTCTAAGGTTATGGCACATATCTACACCGATCAATATTGGTTGGTGTCAAATACATTAAAAAAAATTGGTTGTTTTGACACATTTACATTTTTGTAAAATAATTCATTGAAACTTGATTGGCATCATAAATAGTACCTTGCTTTTGTTTGTGACACCAAAATAATTCAATTTAATAAAGTAATTTTTACACATTGAGGCTTTAGGCTTGTTGGTATTTTAATGTTAAGTCACAATTGTATGGTATCACTTGTGACTGAAGTAAAGGCTACTTTCAACATGTAAACCATCATACATGACTGATTACCTGTTCCAACATGTAATCCATCATAGATCCATTATAGATTACTGATAGTCAAACTCTAATCATATCTAATTACTTCCAGTTCCTTTTAGATTACTTTGCATCTGGAATCCATACAATATGCAGTTAAACTAACAATTAATGTCCAACTTTATGTAATAATGAATCCTGTTACATATTCAGAAAAGTAATTTCAAGTTGTAACTATTTATTAGTCAAAGTTGATGGTGTACTGTACTTGCCTCAACATTTCTATTACAAGACAGAATGCAGCTGTGAAGGAGTGTGTGAAGAAGTGAAAGTGTAATCGACCAAATTCACAATACATTTTGCCCAACCTGAGAATGACATACAGTTGAGGCCAAAATTATTAGACCCCCTTGTGAAATCAAACAGAATCCTTGATTTCTCCATGGAAATGACCATTAACAGCAAGTGTTTATATTGTATTTGTTTCCAAAATAATAAAGATAAAATGTCCACTAAGTTTGATTAGGATATTTTATCGAGTTAAAACAATAAACGGCAAAAATTACACATCCAAAATGATTAGCCCCCTGGCAGTGGCGTCGCGTGGGTAAAATAACAGGGGAAGCCAAAAAAAAAATTATTAAAAAAAAAATTATTAAATATTTTTATTAATAATTTTTTTTTTTTAAGTCAAGCAGTCACCATGTACACTACAGTATGGCTCGGCGGCCAGTCAAACGTTCTTTTTATTTATTTAACAGATTGCAGAATGGGTACAATACAGTGCAGACCAGAGAAAGACGTTTGTCTTGTTTACATCAGGGTCATTAATACTGCTGGAGCATTGGTTAATTTTTGGTCCGATTTTTCCTTGCGCGATTTTGCGCGCCGCGTGGGAGCAAATTCGAGACACATATTCGGTTGCAAAAAGGTGTCCCACGGTCTCCTCTATGGCCGTGAATATTTTCACGCGGATCGGAATCACGTCGCGCCCGTGGGACACTTTTCCGTTTCGGCGAGTTTATTCCACGCTTTCTGTTTTCCTTTTCTAAGCATTTTAGGGGCTACATGTGAATCAGTAAAAGTTGCGGGACGCCCAGATGTTTCCACGATAGAAAGCTCGCGTGGATCCCATAATAGGCTCACTTAATACAGCGTTTTTAAAATCACGCGACATTTTCAGGGTCGCGAGCCGACCTTTTCCCCTCGTTTTCGATGATGGAAGTGATTTAGGAAAAGCTTCGGCACGCCGAGAGGTCCCCGTGGATTTAATCTCGCGAGGATCGGGGCAATATTCGGCCCGTGGGAACAGTTACGGGTTAATACAATGTTCAGAGTGCAGAGGGGAGGTGTGCAGAGGGGATTCCACACTCATGATTCTTCTCACAGCCCCGTTTTAAACTTTTAGGGTGTGGCAGTCAGCTCGAATCTGATTGGCTAGGATCGGATTTGGACTCTATAATGCTGGAAGCCTGGAGAAAGAGACCTACCATCTGCCTCCTCTCCTGCTGCAGTGAGCATAGTGAGGCTGACAGTGTGTTAGAGGGAGTGAGAAGGAGAAGAGGGAGACATTTAAAAAAAAAAAAAAAATTATAACACAGATGCACAGATGAAAAAGAATGTAAACTATATGAAAAAAAATTATATATATATTTTTTATTTTTTTTCATATTTCATATTTGATATTAATTCATATTTTAATATTAGGGAGGCATGGCTTCCGTTGGCTTCCATAAGGATTCGCCACTGCCCCCTGGCCATTAATAGTCAATAGTGTACCCTTTCTGAGCCACAACGGACGACAACCTCTTAGAGTAGTTGTTTACTAGGTTGGCACAGGTCTCTTGAGGGATTTTGGCCCATTCTTCCATTGCTAATTGTTCCAGCTGGTCCAAATTGCGTGGTTTCCGAGCATGGGCATTCACTTTGAGCACCGGCCACAGATTCTCAAAAGGATTAAGATCTGGGCTATGTGCGGGCCACTCCAGAACCTTAGTTTTGGTGTCCTTTAGGAACTGTTGGACCAATTTTGATCTATGCGTTGGGTCATTGTCTTGCTGGAAGACCCAGCGACGACCTAAGCCTAGACTTTTTTTTTTTTTTTTTTTTTTTTTTATAAACATAAACATAACAACAAATTAGACTCACAAGCATTAGTAAACATCCAATGAAATCACCATTTGAATCATTATAAATGTAGTTTACGAGATATATACCTAATACTTGCTATCTAATACCCTACATACATATGCTCTTGCTCGCTCACCCCCCCCCCGGACCCCCACTTGGATAATCCATCCATTTTCTTTCGTTTCTAACCAGGCACTACACTTCATATGCTAGCTTTTATTCTCTCCACCACTTCTAACCAGATTGCAATGTTGGTTTCACTGACACCTAAAATTCTTGCTGTAGATATTTCTAGATAAATCACATCGAGATAAGTAAGAACCCATACCTTCCGGCACATTTCTTTCGGTTGAATCCATCGTGATGCTATCAGCTTTTTAGCAGCTGTGAGACAAGATAAAACTAGTCTCTTTAGCTGTATAGGGGCTGCAAACTGAAATACATCATTCAACAGCAATACAGAGGGATGTACAGGTATGTTCAGAGATAAGAATACTGATAATTGCTGGGACACTTCTTTCCAAAATATCTTAACCGGTGGGCAATCCCAATACATGTGCATGAATGTACCCTCATCCCCATTTGTACATAAGGAACATAGGGAGTCTTGTTTAAGTCCCATTCTGTTCAATCTTATAGGAGTCAAGTATGTCCTATGAATATAATTAAGATTATACACAATTCGCAACTCGAACGTTTGCCCAGACTTCTTGCCAATCAAAATCTATTTCCAAGTCTGGTATATCCCTCCTCCAGACTGAGTCTAGGGGAAGGATTCCATACGAAGACGTTAGTAAGTGATGATAAAAATCAGATACGAATCCTCTCGATGTCTCTCTTTCATAGAAGAATTTGTGATATCTGTGGTGCTCAATTGGTATCCTTAATGGGACTCCATGAGCCTTCAAACAATCCAATAACTGTGCGTAAAAATTATATGTGGAACTGGTGAGGTAAATTTTTTTATGTATATCTTGATAGCTACAAAAACCCTGTTTGTTGAAAACATCTCCCAATGTGTGTATGCCCTGCTTTTCCCATTTGGGGTATCTTATAGGTTGTTTTCCAATAAGGAGTGCATTGTTATTGAATAGGGGAGTATGGCTATGCCATTTATGTTGGTTAGAATATTTTTTTTGTGTTTCACGCCATATCCGGATCACATGTGTAATAAGGGGGCCAAATTTCAATTTGCATAGCTTAATTGATAATATGGTGTATACTATGTCCTCAGTGGTGCGTTATTGAAATCATCTGGGGTGACACGCACCACGTGCACGCGCGCTCCCGGCGCGTGCGCGCGCTCCCGCGAATGCGCATTTAATGTCCCCTCGCTAGGGCACAGACTAAAGACAGTGCCTAATTGCCTCTACGAATGGAATGTAACACGTCTTCACAACAAGTTAGGTGTGAATGTGTCTGAGAACGTATTTAACACACCTGACGACCGGCGCTATTGATATGCAAATAGCGAGTACTTATCATGGGGTGGCACACCGTGCTACCCCGTCCCATGAACAACGCATGCCTGTATGTCCTGCAGTCTATGTGGTGCTACTATATTTTCTTCTAAGTTTCTCCAGGATACAGATGCTTGGGAGTCAAACCAGGTTGTCAGTGGTCTTAAAGAGTACGCTTTAAAATAGTGGTAAAAGTCTGGAAATGCCAAACCTCCGTTGGCTTTGTTTCTCTGTGCGGTGGATCTTTTTATTCATGGAGGTTTGTTATTCCAAATAAATTTATATGCGGTGGAGTGTAATTTTTTCCAGTAACCATCAGGAGGGGGTAACTGTAACATTGAGCTAATGAAGTTGATTCTAGGTAAAAACATCCATCTTAACTATTGATACTCGTGCCTGTACTGAGTTTTTAAGTTTGGACCACCTGTCAAAGTCATATTTGATCTTATCTTGGATTTTTGTGTAATTGTACTTCACCGTTTGGCTTATAGTAGGGAATACCTCAATTCCTAAACATCTGAAGTGTTTAACCATTGGTATTTCTTCTGGAAGGAGTATATTCTTTGCAGGGGCATTAAGTGGAAGGAAAGCCGACTTTGGCCAATTTATCCTAAATCCCGATAGATTGCCAAAGTCATCAATCAACTTGAGAAGATGAGGCATTGAGGTGTTAGGGTTTTGCATGAACAATATTACGTTGTCCGCATATAAACTAATATGATGTTGTGTGCCCTTAATTGCGATTGGTTCTATGGATTGGGATTGTCTTATATATTGTGCTAAAGGCTCTAATGATAAAGCGAATAGTCCGGGACTAAGAGGGCAACCCTGTCTGGAAGAGCGCGATACCATAAAGATTTCGGAGGTGATTATACCTGTTGTAATCATGGCCGATGGGTCTTTGTATAATACTTTAATCATATCAATGAATCCTTTTCCTAACCCCATCCTTTCTAATACTGCCCATAGATAAGACCATTCCAACCTATCAAAGGCTTTCATCGCATCCAGGGACAGCATCGCCTTAGGTGTGGCACGTGTAGTAACCGTCTTATATTATCCGTGATCAAGCGGCCTCTTATGAAGCCAGTCTGGTCAGGATGAACTAAAGACGTCATATGCTTTTGAAGTCTGATGGCTAATACCTTGGAGTACAGCTTGATATCGGTTCCGAGGAGGCTTACGGGTCTATAACTACCGCAATCGGTGGGGTCTTTGTCTTTTTTAAGGAGGACTGTTATGAGTGCAATATTGTCGTTCTTATGGAAGTTCCCCTCCTTGATTGAATATAGAATCATATTAAGTAATAGGGGTCCAATTACATCCCAACATGAGAGGTACATTTCTGGTGGGATACCGTCTCTTCCAGGAGCCCTACCACTTTGCATTTCAGATATGGCCTCCCTAAGTTCATCTAGTGTGATGGGTGTTTCTAACTGTTTAGCGTCATCCTCTGATAGTTTAGGAAGGTTAATTTGATTAAGATATATGTCCATTTTGTTTTGATCGAAGGCCATTTCTGATTTGTACAAGTTGGAGTAGAACTCTTTGAATGTCTCGTTGATTTTTTTAGGGTCTGTAACAAGTCCTTGCTGTGCCTTAATGGTAGTTATATCTGCACATTTTGCGTTGGCTCTTAACTGCATAGCTAGTAGGTGACTTGGTTTAGAACCATGAAAGTAATGCTGTTGTCTTGTGCTACGTATTTGAACTTCAGATTGTTGTTTATAAATGGCATTAATCTCTTTTTTTAACACATTAATTTGAGTTTCCAGTCGAACCGAGTAGTTGTATTGTAAAGAGGAAAATAACAGAGTAAAGCGTTTCCAGCTCTGCCAGTTTTGAACAACGATTCTTGCGTATTTTGGAGGAAAAGTTCCCGGTAAAATCCTTGATCAATCCCTTTACCGACATCCATAATATTCTGGGGTCCTGTACCGATTTCGCATTCTCCAGTAGGAATACAGAAAGAGCTTCTTTGAGTTGTGTAATGAATTCCTTGTTTTTCAGCAATATCGAGTTAAATCGCCATCTTGGGGCTCGGGATGACAGTATACCAAATGATCCTTTTAGGAGTAAATAACAGTGATCTGATAGTGCATTGGGTACCATTTCCACATCATAGTTATCAAATAGTCTAGGGGATGTAAAACATAATCTATTCTGGAAAGTGTGTTATGTCTTGCAGATCGACAAGAGTACTTTCGGGTCGTAGGGTTGAGTGATCGCCATAGGTCATTTACACCTGTATTCTTAGCCCAATCCTTTAACGCATTAGATGAATTTTTCTGGTCGTTGGAAAAGGTGGGATAAGATTTATCCATCCCGGGATCCCAAATGGCATTAAAATCCACGCCAATTATAAATGAGTATTCAGGAAGGTTTAACATTGTTCTGGTAAGTGTAGTGTAGAAGTTAGCCTCGTACAGATTTGGGGCATATGCCGCTACCAACGCTATTTTCCTATTCCTGTATACAATTTTAGCTATGGTTATCCGACCATCAATTCAATATTCAACTTCCGTTTCACGACTATAGCAACTCCACGGGATCTCGTTCCAAAGGAAGAGTGACTAATGTTATGATATATGTTGTCCGCTAACGTAGCTTTGTCTTCCACTAAAATGTGTGTTTCGCTTAGAAGAGCCACATCGACCTGTTTGTTTTTCATCAGTGTGAGCACGCTTTTGCGTTTGTTGATTATTTATTCCCCCAGTATTCCAGATCATTATATTCAAACTAGCCATAATCTATACATGTTGTTGTGTAATTGTTGGTAATGCTTCTGGAGTACGAATTCACAATGGATATACATCCAACTATTGAGGTCCCGTTGAGAGCCGAGCTTAAAAACATACATAAATACACCCCTAAATCCCCCTCCCTCAGTGAGCTGTACAAGGCTGTGTTCCTAAGACACAACCTTTGCGTATAACTCCCTCCCTTACACCACCGGTTAGCCCAGAATGAGCCATTTATCCTTAACTTTCCTATGTATACCATAGGATCTAACATTCTAAATTCTACCATAAGTAGAATGTCAACTGTGGCTTGGCCACTCTCCCGTTAAATAAAAATGAAAATAAAACTAAAAATAAAGACTAAAAATAAGCTTCAATTATCATACCATAATCACTTACATTTTATAAGAACTTGTGTAAGTTATAGCAACCCAAGAATAATAGAGAGGTATTGAACTGAATAGAGAACCTCAAAAAATAAGAGAAAAGGAAAAAAAAGAGAACATTTACTTAGATCTTGAAAGAGCTTTGCTATGCTTAAACACCTAGAGTATAAAGTGGAGAAGTAGTGGAAATATTTCCAATTAATAAAAAACAGTTTTTAAATACGTATATGCAGCATTTCCCCTGGCCAGGGGTGGGCGATGATCCGTTGTGAAGAATGTTATTCCCCCGAAGGTCTTCTGGCTGTATGTCTGGCCACATATTGCTGTTATTCCAGAATGTTCCATATATCAAAGAATGTTTTAAATGTTCTAGATTATTCCAATATGTCGTTTTTACAGTGCCAGAATGTTCCAGTATGTTCCAGAATGTTGTTAGAAATCCATACTATTAAAATAAGGACCGCTTCATGAATTTACGTGTCATCCTTTTGTCATGCTCATCTTCTCTGTATCGTTCCAATTTTAAGTCCAATATGTCCGCAATAATAAAGTCCAATGGGGAAAACATTCAATAACTCAGAGCTCGTAGGTCTCTCTGTCCCAAATCAGCGGTTCATTAAAGTTTATACGATATGGTGTCCATGCCTAACAAAGATTAAAAGGACGTATTGCAGGGTACATCAATGTGGGAGTGTGTTTCCCCAAATATAGTTGAGACATCACCGTCTTGTACTTGGCCCGCAAGGCTTCCCGACAATAATCTTCAAAGAAGTATATTGACACATCCTTGTATTTCAGATTGCCTTTCATCCTGCGCGTCTCCCGAATGATCATTTCTTTTATTCTGACTTGACGTAGGACAACCATGATCACTCTAGGTCTGCCGTTATTGTCGTTGGATCGGGTCCCCAATTTGTAACATTGATCCACCTCAGGTACCCTAGGAAGGATAGTTGGTCCCAGGATTTTCTGTAATTCTGTCGCGAACGCTTCAGGATGTGTGCAGCTCACCGACTCGTCCACTCATTCAGGGGTACTACGACTATGCTTGCACCTCATGGTACCAAAGCACCTCAAAGGCGCTAAAAACAAAATTACAAACATCTCAAAACAAACTGGTCAGACTACTGCTTGACCTTACTCCTAGAACCCACCTCACCCCTGCCCACTTTGACAACCTAGGATGGCTTAGAGTAGACGACAGAGTACAACAACTTGCAATGGGCCTGGTCTACAAGATACACTACACGACCAAGGTACCCATGTACATGTCAAAATACTTCCCAAAGGTCAGTGAATACCACGATCACAACACCAGAGGGAGCTCCACAAATCATGTTAAACCCAGATTCGGCTCAAATAAGGGACTAAACACGTTTCGCAATTATGCCACATCAATGTGGAACGCCCTACCCAAAGCTGTAAAGGAATGTGGATCACTACCCACTTTCAAAACCTCTCTCAAGGGACACCTACGGGAGACTGCAATTCAACACTGGCCCCTGTAAATATCCTAACCCAACCCCCTCCAATGTACAGTCATTTACCTAGTATGGTTTTGTCAATAGTTCAATGTACAATTGTGTTTGTTTGTACAGTGTCTCCCCCCCCCCCCCCCTCAATGTACAGTGTTACTTGTTTATACAGTGTGCCCCCCCCCCCCCCCCCCCCCCCAACCACCTCCAATGTAAATTACCCAGTATGGTTGTCAATATCCCAATGTACCCAACCCCCCCCACCCAACCTCCTCCAATGTACAGTTTCTACGTCAAATGTATATACTCCCTTTTCTTGACTCCTTCTGTATCACAAAAAGTACTGTATTTGCAAATCTGGTATGTCATAAATGTATAGATGTAGCAGTACTGACTATCTGTATGTCATGTATGTCATATATGTCTATATGAATTGAAAATGGGGGACCCTGATGGAAACAAGACAAACGTCTTTCTCAGGTCTGCATCCCCTTAACAATTGTATGTATTGAGCCGTACTGTATTGTACCCATTCTGCAATCTGTTAAATAAAGTTTTCATTCATTCATTCATTCATTCATTCATTCATTCATTCCAGTCTGACTATACGAATATTCAGCTTGCGATTTTGATATTCCATCTCGAATATTTTAGCTTTTTGTTCTTCATTGATTCGTTTAAATTAAGCTCAGCCGTTATATCGTTGAGATCCGTCTTGTGTTCTTTGTAGTTTCCCTTCATCTCAGCCGTTAACTTATCGTTGATCTCAGCTATGTCTTTGTAGATCAGACCACAATTCTGTTGATGTTTTTCCAAACCAGTTTCCAGTGCTACGGTGCGCTTAATATGTGCGTCGGCAGCCACCCTTAGCGCTTCGATATTGCATTCGATAGATTCTTTAATAGCATCTACTTTTTCGGCTATTTCAGTTATTATTCTTTCGGTTATTGTTTTCTCCATTCTTTTCATTTCCCGGATGATATGTTCTGTATCTGCGGAGGTGTTTATAGCGGTTGAGGAGGAGGCCATCTCGTCAATATCCTCTGCTGCTTTACGCACGAATCCCGCAGCCATTCTCGAAGTCAACTTCCTGTCTGTTATTGCTACGCAACTGCAGCGTGGGGGGAAACTGCCCCGCCTGGTACATTGTGTACACTATTTAGTGGAGAAACGGATCGTTAAAGCGGCAAATTAAAGACAATCAAGCAGACTTTTCTTCAGTCCTTCACAATGCCAAAGAGCTGCTGTGTTACGCGTTATACTAATGACAAAAACAGAAATCCAAATCGGAAGTTTTATACCATCACAGAGGAAAAAGTGGCTGGTGGCTAACGTTCGGCTAACTCGCTCTGATGTTGTGGTCGTGGTAATCAGGGGGAGTTTCTTTGACTCATATCTCGCCTTAGAATCACCAGAAAGGCTTTCGAAATAGTGAAATGCCATGTTGGCCTCAATATTTTCAAAACAAATCGTATGAAAATGTTATGAAATGAACAAGAATGTGATAAAACATGTAATAAAAACGGAGCTCAATGCATGGATTTGATGGTAGAAATCCGTATGGTCCCCCTATACCAAGATGGCGGCGGTCTCGTGACATCAGAGTGTCTTCGAGAATAGGCGGGTCCTCTGAACTTGGCTTTGGATTTGGTTTTGAGTTTTCTTTCTTCGGTGGCATCACAAATCTTTCAGTCAATATAGTTAGTTGATAATCTCAGTTGATATATGCGTCAAATTTTAAACGCATCGGTGATATATAAATGTTTTTAAAACGAAAAAAAATAAAACGGGTGAGCAGCTCTGTCACATGCGACTACTCCATAGACGGGCTATTCCGGAAGTTTTTTTCTGGAAGAAGCCTAGACTTCTTCATACTGTATTATCCCTCAAAATGTCAACATCATTTTATTTTCTCATGATGCCATGCACCCGAACAAGGCTCGCTGTGCCTGAGGCTGCAAAACAGCCCCACAGCATGATGCGATGCTCCACCACCATGTTTAACTGTGGGAACTGTGTTCTTAGGATTGACGGCCTCTCCCTTTCTTCGCCAAACATAAGCAACATCCATGTGCCCAAACAGTTCGTTTAGTCTCATCAGACCAAAGCACAGACTTCCAAAACTCATATTTACCTTTCAAATGTTCACGGGCAAACCTATTCTACTTTTTCTCCCATCCCCATTTTCATATTGTCCAATTCTACCCTCCCCTGTCTCGAACGTTGTTAGGCCATGCCTCCCACAAGCCGGCTGCAATGTGGACGAAGCCTTGCATCACGTGTCCCCTCCGCGTCTATTTTTTTACCGACGGATTTCCAGTTCCGCGTTTGCGATCTGATTGGCCACGGACGTTTCTGGTGCGATCTGATTGGCCACTGACGTTTCTGGTCATGTGACATGTGCGCCCAATCGCGTGACGCCTGTGTCTTTGCCCGAATGGCATGCAAACTACCGAACGCATAGTTTATCACTGGTTAAACTTAGGCAACTCTTTCGAAGTTAGTTAAGGTTAGAGTTTGGAATCAGGGCTGGTGTTCTATCACCCTGCTCTAAGACAAACTCTAACCTTAACCAACTTCGAAAGAGTGCCTAATAGCTTAACCGGTGAAAGAAACAGGCGTCACACGATTGGCCGCACATGTCACACGACCAGAAACGTCAGTGGTCAATCAGATCGCAGAACGCGCACGCGGAACTGGAAATCCGTTGGTAAAAGTATTGACGCGTCCCCTCCGGTACTCGAGGAGGCAGCCGTCGCATCTTTTCACCTGCACAGCGCGATCTCTCAGCGGCGAGGGTCTGCGTGGGAGGGACACGCCGACCTCGTCGCTTCCTGATTCTACTGCGCAGGCGCACCAACCGACCAGTAGGAGTCGCTGTCCACAACGTCCGATCCCCACCCACCAGCTTCCCACCCCCTAATACTGTATTAGTATGAACGACCAGCCAAGCTGGTAGCAACGCAGAGCTGGGCTCGAACCCAGCATCTCCTGCGTTGGTGGCGAGCGCCTTGCCCACTGCGCCACCTAGCCGGCCACGGGCAAACCTCTTTGAGTAAAGGTGTTCTTCTGGGACAATGGCCCTGAAGCCCACCACAATGAAGAACCCTCAACTGTGTTCCTTGAAACATGAATTCCAGAAGAGGCCAGGGCCCTATTCCCCGTACCTGGTTCAACTAAGTCGATCAAAAGTCCCATTATCCAGATTCAATTAACCCGATGTTTGAATCCAGGCTTTCCCTGTTCCTCGAACGCTGATTCAGTCTTGTTCATTCGAACCAGGATAATTGCGCGCGGCCGCCTCACCTGAAAAGACAGCAGGTGTCGATCGCAGAAATCCTGATTTTTTATTTATTTTTTTTAAATCTTTTTCCTCCATTTTCCTCCGATTTTTCTCCCATCCCAATGTTAGTCGTTATGCCAATTCCCAATCCCCTTCCTGGTCGCTGCGCACTTACCCCCCACAGTCGGTCTGGGAGAGTGGAGGCTATCACGTGCTTCCTCCGACACACGTCCAGCCAATCAACCGCTTCTTTTCACCTGGCAGCGCGGATTCTCATTGAGAGGGCGTAGCGTGTGGAAGGATCACACTATCCCACTCAAGTCCTATCCGCGCTTAGCAGGCGCCCCGACCGAACTGTAGGAGTCGCTGTTTACAACGACCCGGACCCACCCCGCCAGCTTCTCCCACCCTCTAATACTGCCAATTGTATTAGTGTGAACGGCCAGCCAAGCTGGTGACAACCCCGGAGCTGTGAGCTGGATTCGAACAGGCGAATCTAGCCGCTCCGGGGTTTGGTGACGAACGCAATCTCTGTTACGGAAATCCTGATTTTCTAACGGCATTGATTGATTGAAAACTTTATTAACAGATTCAATACAGTACGGCTCAATAGCCTCGCCAACAAGTTAAATGCATAATCTATAGGCTAATTTTAAGTGCCTCATTACCCCAATCAGATTATATTTCTTTAAGTGTGCCTGCTGGCAGTAGGCTTAATGGAATGAATAATCTAATGAGTTCAACTCTTTCAGAATAAGTAGATAAAAACAAGCCCAGAGTATCTAATTGATACGAATTAATATGAGGATATCTGTACTGTATGTGCTTAGGTATCATGTACTATATAAATACATGGTTCCCAAAGTTTTCAAGGCGCGACCCCCGAAATAACGTGTCAGAGAGGGAGTTGGAGGCTATACAGTTTCACTATTAATCAGGTTTTAATCTGTTTCGGACATCATCCATACATGCATTGAATTGATTAACCTTTGGTTATTATACCAGTGACACCAGTCATGTTAATCACCCTCTTGTTCATCATCAGATAACAGTGCTTGAACAGATAAATGCATTCATCAAAATGTCAAAGGCTTGCAATTGCTCATTCATTTTCTCAAGTCACGTCCACGTCATCAAATCCGTCAAACAGCACATCTTCTCAAACATTTTAATCCCAGTTACAATATCACAATAACATGTGAGTGACAGTGATACAATTCAACAATGCACATATTCAGATTTGTTGTAATTCACATCACAATCCACGCTTCAATGTATGCTTGAATGAAACACAATCCGGGCGCTCCGTTAAGCAAATACATAAACCGCGGAGAATATGAAACGAATCAGAGCCAAACGGCCGATAGGTTTCATTCATTAAAAATATCCCTGCGGGATTCACATTTGCAATGATCCTTTATTAAAAGAACCACATTGTGTCACGACTCGCGAGCGCCGTGTCCGTATAACTATGACGTACAAAATCCATAGGCTGAATATGATTTATTATCATCATTTTAGGTCTATTATTTTACATTTCAAAAGCCCCCTCTAGAAAAACGAAGCACAAAAACATAATTCAGAATGGTATAATGGGATCTAGTGTGAGGAGAGCTGGCATTTCTTTTTGCGAGGGCGTGGCCATGCAGGTTATCCAGCTAACTGAACTTAACCCTGCCCTCGACCAGGTTAAAACTTTTTGATCTGTTGCCATAGTGATTTAGACAATCGCACGTCGGGGGAAACCGACAGGTCTAGCTTAAGTCAAGTTATCCTGAAAATTATCCGGCTAACTCAGTTAGCCAGGTATGAGGAACAGGGCCCAGGTCAGTAACAATCATCTTGGCAGATGTCCAGGGCTTCTTGCTGACATCCGACTAATTTCCTCTCTAGAATTCTTGAAATCTTGCGCTTTCAACCGTTTGTTTCTTACAGAATTTGTCTCCTTGTGTCTCCTATGTATCGGAGGAAGCATGTGATAGACTTCGGGGCTCCCTAGACCGGCAAGTAGGGGGCAAATGCGCGCAACGACCAGGAAGGGGAGGGGGGAATTGGCATAACAACTACAAATTGGGATGGGAGAAAATACAAGAAAAATAGGAGAAAAAGTGGATACGAAAAAAAGAATGTCTCCATGTACTTAGCAATGATGCAACGTACAGCAGTTCTAGACACTGAAACGCTTGAAAATGACAGTATAGCCTTCCCCCTTATCATGAGCCTCCACCATCTTCTTTCTGAGCTCAAGACTGATTTAATTTGTCTTTGGCATGGTGAGTAAGAGTAGTAGTATAGTATCTCTCAATAATGTATTCAAGTGGCCTGTTTCTTGGAGTCCTTTTATGCTGATTGAATGCTCAGGTGTTGTTAGGAAGCCAATTGACTGTACAGGTTGTGGTTTGAAAGCTCATTGGTTGATGGTAGGTGTTTTGAAAGCAACAATTCACATGGGGGCTAATATTTTTTACCAAAATATTTCTCACTATATTTGATATAAAGCAAGCCTAAAAACTTATTTTATATTCCAAAATGTACCAATAGCTACTAAATAGCACAGGTTAATGTTTTATTATATCAAGTTTTATCAATGCTGCAAACATTGGGACGGATTTTAGGAAAATGTTCCATAATTCCTGGGGTGCTAATAATTTTGGCCTCAACTGTAAGAGCAAAATGGCCACCATGTGATATGGTCAATGCTTAGCTTTGAGTAATTACTGCATACCTGAAAATATAGAACTGGGTTGCAAGAAGAAAAAAAAGACAAATGAAAAGTAGTTTACATTTTGGAGTATGACATTTATTTGCATTGGTAGGCGAGGGAGAGATTGTCAAGATATCTTTAAGTAGTGATCTAGGAACATACTGTTAATATACCTGAGCTTGACAGTCTGGCCAACAGAAGACACTAATAAAACACAAGCCAGAAAACATAGACAAAGAGAGAACATGCCAGTTCAAGAGGCTTGGCCTTCATACAAAACAAAAATGTTTAAGGCAACCTTTTACTAGTCTGAGAATGACTGGTAACAATATGAGAGCTGACCTGACACCAGTAACTATATAAACACAATGATATATAAGCTCAGTATGTTAAGCAAGATTTCACATCAAAAAGTAATTGTGAGAAGTGTGTATGGATTCCATGGTAGTGGGTTACACAAAGGAACTCCAGCTATGGTACAAACTGTACAGCCGTAGTACACCTCTACCAAGCTGTGGCTCAATCCCTATTTTCCCCAAACCAAGAGCACCTTGAATAGACAGATTATTCCCACGAGGACATTTTCTTTTGAAAAGTAACAAAATAATCTTGAAAGAAATAATGTTTAAATTTAAATCAAAATGATCCATGACATTCTAGAAACAAGTTTCTATTTTCAGACAGTCAAAACTGCTCTTAAATACATAAAGCAATAATTGATATTGTAATCGTTCAAATAAAATCTTAAAAAGAAAAAGTTAAGAAACAGACCTAGAGTGTCATAGAGCTACTTTAACATTTAGCCTAGCTGTGGCTCTCCACACTAACCGTTGTCTACGTGAACCAATGACAGCTTGACCCGTGGTCTCCATTCAGGCATACGAATGAAAACCAAGCAGACAACCTGCCCCAAAATGGTTCTAGCAGACAAATGGCTTCCCATGATGAGAATGACATCATTTTATGAGACAATTACACATCAATAAAAGTCATTATCTTAATACAAGTTATCAACATTGGCATTTTAGTTCTTATTGGGCATTTCAAGCAAATGCTGTAGGCCAACTACAGTATCTGATGGTGACGTAACAGCAAAAAAGCAGGCACAATAAGCAAAAGAAGATCCAACTGATCTGTTGTTGCTAAAAACAAAAAGGATCTTCTATAAAATAATAAGATATATTAGTAAAATATTTTAAGCAGTAACATTAAACAGGATACAGCCAAGAATAAATTAACAATCCTGCATGTGAAGCTGTGGTAACAGTATTGGATAATGTTAGTGGCCTTGAAGTCGGTGTGTGCATGAGCCATTTAAGATAAAAGAAACACCCCATTTTTTAAAGATGCAGCATTATTTCCTCCCGTCAAATTTTGACTTCATAACCATCTGAATTTCAGTTCTATCCTCAAGATAATATACCACTATTGTGATCGGTAGATGTGCCAAAGCAGCATTTTGTTTTTATTTTAAAGGAACAGTTCACCCTAAAAATTATAATTTGTACATCACTTCCTCATCCCGTTTTTTTCCCTCCCATTTACAAACTCTAAAACACATTTAAAACTACAGTATAATCCAAATCTCATTTATCCAGTCATATGCTCAGTACATCCCAAACACTTTCATTTTCACTTAAACTTTACTAACAAAAACATTTACGGATAAATTCTGCCTTCAAATGGGGTCATGTTCAAGTGGTTGAAGTTGTGACAACACTGTTGCTAGGCCACTGGACAATGGGCAGAAATGTCCACTTACAACGTTGTGAATACCACAACAGTGGGTCATTCACATGGACTCTTCTTGTGAACATGATATCCACCCCATGTGAAGGCAGCACTTCGTATGTTTTTGTTAGCAAAGTTTGAGTGGAAATGCATGCATTTGGGAAGTACTGAGCATACAACTGGATAAATGAGACTTGGATTATAATGCAAGATGTATTTGACAGTTTGTAAAGATTATGTTGATATAGTTTTGCAGTTCTCCATTCAACGTGGAGGTATGCAAGAAAAGAAAAAAAATCTTCAGGAATTCAAGGCAACACAGAGAGAGTAATTGATATACAAATTAGACATTTTTAGGTGAAATGTGCCTTTAAAGAAAAAGCACAAACATCAACACTTTACAGTTTGATATTTATGATAGCAAAAAGTGAAGTTATGCAAATATTGCAAACATTAGGAAAGCAAAGACTGATGTAGGTTCAATCAATCCCTATACATTTTCTGGTACATAAATTGGTACATTTATTTATTTTGTATTATATGCTTGTTGTGAAATCAACATTTGAATAATTCAACACAAAGTAGCACCTAACCATATTTTTCCAACCCTGCTGCCTTCTTTTCCAAGCCTACCCTCTTCCAGGCAGAAATGCTTCAGGCTGTTGCCATCCATTTTAAATTATTATGGTAATGAGTAATGACATGGTAATACAAATTGTATTGATACAAACTGAACCCAGCTCTAATGGAGAATAACTTATAACAATAATACAGTTCAGGTTTTTCCCCCATTATGGATCATTTTGTCATCACATTCAATTGGCAGAAGCCTGTACTTGTGATGATACCACATCATCCCTGTGAATAGAAAATAGGTGGGAAGGAGAGAAAGAAGCCTCTGTGATGGTGGCTAACAGAGAGAGATCAGGTGGATCCTTACTGAGGAACGGAGGGGGTCCAAGGCTTGATTTTGAAGACGAAGATGTGAAGATGGGAGGCGATCTGATTGCAAACACTGACACAGTAACGCACCAGGTCGAAAAAAGATATTATCTGTGGAAAACAATGAAAAGATTGTGTCAAAACCTATTAAAGTAGAAAACAAAATGCCTGTGACAAGGTGAGAAGTCAATTTATTAATGGCTGAAACATCAAAGTCAGCCATGACATGGATGATGAGCACATTATCGATGCAAATAAAATCAAATACATGAAATACAGCTGATAAGGGTTGTTGTGAAATGAATGAATGAATGAATGAATGAATGAATGAATGAATGAAAACTTTATTAACAGATTGCAGAATGGGTACAGTACAGTACAGCTCAATACATACAATTGTTAAGGGGATGCAGACCAGAGAAAGACTTTCGTCTTGTTTACATCAGGGTCCCCCATTTTCAATTCATCGTAACATATATGACATACATGACATACAGATAGACAGTACTGCTACATCTATACATTTATGACATACCAGATTTGCAATTACAGTACTGTTTGTGATACAAAAAGAGTCCAGAAAGAAAAGAGTATATACATTAGGCGTAGAAACTGTACATTGGATTGGGTAGGTGGGGGTGGGGGGGGGACTGTACATTGGAGGTGGTTGGGTGGGTGGGGGGGGGGGGGTTGGGTAGGAGTGGGGGGGGGGTTGGGTAGGAGGGGTGGGTGGGGGACACTGTACAACTGTACAAACAACACTGTACATTGGATTATTGACAAGACCATACTTGGTAATTTACTGTACATTGGAGGGGGTTGTGTTCGGACATTTACAGGGGCCAGTTTCGAGTTGCAGTCTCCCTTAGGTGTTTTTTGAGAGTGTTTTTGAAAGTGGGTAGTGATTCACATTCCTTTACAGCTTTGGGTAGGGCGTTCCACATTGATGTGGCATAATTGCGAAACGTGTTTAGTCCCTTGTTTGAGCCGAATCTGGGTTTAACATGATTTGTGGAGCTCCCTCTGGTGTTGTGATCGTGGTATTCACTGACCTTTGGGAAGTATTTTGTCATGTACATGGGTACCTTGGTCGTGTAGTGTATCTTGTAGACCAGGCCCATTGCAAGTTGCTGTACTCTGTCGTCTACTCTAAGCCATCCTAGGTTGTCAAAGTGGGCAGGGGTGAGGTGGGTTCTAGGAGTAAGGTCAAGCAGTAGTCTGACCAGTTTGTTTTGAGATGTTTGTAATTTTGTTTTTAGCGCCTTTGAGGTGCTTTGGTACCATGAGGTGCAAGCATAGTCGTAGTACCCTTGAATGAGTGCTCCTGCTAGAGTCTTCAGGGTATTCTTGTTTACCAGTGAGGAGATCCGGTACAAGAATCGTGTTCGTTGGTTGACTTTTTTTTATTACATTGGATGCCATTTTGTCACAGGAAAGATTTGCCTCTAGGATGGAACCCAGGTAGATAATATCTTCTTTCCTTGTGACAATATTGTCACCCACTGTAACTGAGAAGCCGTCGGTCTTGCTGAGTTTGTTATTTGAACCGAAGAGAATGGACTCTGTTTTGCCCATGTGTAATGATAGTTTGTTATCAGCGAGCCATATGCAGATTTTGCCTAGTTCAGAGCTGAGGGTTTTTTCAACCTGTAACTTGTTCTTGTCAGAGACCAGCAGGGCTGAGTTGTCCGCAAACAGGAACAAGTTGCAGTCACAAGCTGACGACATGTCATTTGCATAAATTAGGAACAGTAGCGGACCTAGTATGCTTCCTTGTGGAACACCACAGTTTACTGTGAGGGGGTCGCCAGGCTTATATTCCTAATAAACCATCCCATGCCAGCTCTATTTGTCTATGGAGAAGTTCCCCTTCTTTGCAGGGCTATAACTTTTTAAATTGTATTGCTAAATTGACATTACTATGGCCCATTCAACGTCAAGTATCTATTGTTCAGGGTGTAGCAACGTTATACTTTTTCATTCACATATTCATACTAAAATACGGTCTAAAGTATAAGTATGTTTTTATCGTTTTCTGCAGCATTCTCCAGAACGTGATTTATAGCCCTAAATGCATTATATTGATGATCAAATACAGTTTGATAGCGATCTGCGCGAGATAAAAAATGTCAAATGGACGTGCTTCTAGAAGTTACTACTTATCATCTGATGTTGACCGGATGGGGGGGGGGGTCGTTTATAATTCCGTGGCCAACGTTAGATGATTCATCTAGTGTGGGTGATATGATCATCAGAGCAGTTTATATCGAACACGTTAAAAAAAAACGCTGAATCTCACCGTAGCTTCCTCGTAGCGTTGGGCGTGGAGCAGAAATATTCCTATTATGGGATGTAGAAATATGCGATCCATCTCCAGGTTGTATAATAGTATATACGTCCAAATCATGTTGTTTATCGAGTTATTGGTAACGGATTGCTATCCATTGTGTCTAGCTCGAGTCCTGGGACTATTAGCGAGTGATCGGACCTAATTGAAATGAGCACCAGCTTCCGTTTCCTGTTTCCGGTTTGGGCAATCCACCGATCGGCCACCAGATGGCGCTCTTGAACCGTTGGAGAGTTGAGAGGGGATCAACAGTAGATCTCAAGTCTCCGGGGGAGAAATATGATTGCGATCACAGATTTTTGAAATATTGATCTCAATGACGTGGTACGGCGTCTTTGGCAGAATGAGCATGGTGGGGAATGACGTGGTAAGGCGTTTTTGGCGACCAAAGTGTTAATAACTTTCATATTATACACATAGGGTGTGTGTGCGTGTCTGTACACTTACCAGTGCAATCCACAGCACCAGGTACTCATCAATAAAACTGTTGAAATACTGATCCAGGAACAGTAGGCCTGGTCCCAGGAATGCCAAGTCATGGAGATGCATTTCACTTTTTGTCATATGTGCTACCTGTGGAAATAGAGACATTCAGAGGCCATGTGGTTATTATGTACAGTCCACTGTGGAGAGGTCATGTGTATATATGTACGGTCCACTGTGGAGAGCCCATGTGTATATTATGTACAGTCCACTGTGGAGAGGCCATGTGTGGGTATGTGAGGTCATGTTTATTAAGGGTGTAACAGTGCAGGTATTCGTACCGAAGCGTTTCGGTACGGGACTTTCGGTTCAGTACATGCTGTGTACTGAACGAATGCAACATTACTTTACTGTACTGGCATGTACTGTACTGGCAGTGCACTCTGGCCAACGCGAGAAGTTGAGGAAGACAGCCATATTATTTTTTTATTATTATTATAAAAATATATATATATCTTTTTTTTGTATCCACTTTTTATCCTCCTATTTTCTGTATTTTTCCTCCCATCGCAATTTAGTCGTTATGCCAATTCCCCCCTCCCCTTCCTGGTCGTTGCGCGCATGTGCCCCCCACTGGTCGGTCTAGGGAGCCCTGAAGTCTATCACATGCTTCCTCCGATACATAGGAGACAGCCAGCAGCCTCTTTTCACCTGGCAGCGAGGACTCTCATTGGTGAAGTGTAACGCATGGGAGGTCACACTACCTTCACCATTTCCCTCCCTCGCTGTGCAGGCGCCCTGACTGACCTGTAGGAGTTGCTGTTTACAACGACCAGGACCCACCCTCGCCTGGTTTCCCACCCGCTAACATAGCCAATTGTGTTAGTATGGACGGTCGGCCAACCCTGAAGCACCAAAGCTGGATTCGATCTGTGGTGGTAGACAGACGCTTAGTCTACTGCACTACCCGGCCGCCCAAAATATATATATCTTTCAAAAAAATGTACAAGTCAATTATTAATTTGAATATAGAATATTCGTTGACAGCCCTACTTAACAGTAACTGCACACTACATCATCCACAAGTGGAACATGGAAAGCCACGTTCTGCAAACTTTCCCCCACCGAAATCGTACCGAACCATGACTTGAAAACAGAGGTACGTACCGAACCGTGGTTTTTGTGTACCGTTACACCCTAGTTTATGTTTATGCATGTACAGTCCACTGTGGAGAGGCCATGTATGGGTGTGTTGGACTTACCACTAATTTATTGGTGATTTTCGCAGACACAAAGCCAAAGGCCAGGATATAAAGACAGGGGTGCTTTTCAAAAAGCTGGACAGCAGATTTCTTATATATCATCATAGCCAATACTATCACTGAGCCTATATGTAAGACAGGAGAGAGGACACTGGTTCCCTAGAGAGATAAACACATGGAGTTAGGAGGGAGAAAATACCAAATTTTACAAAAGATATTAGTTAATGTAAGTTAATTAAGTAAATTCCTCAAATAGCCCTTTCACACCGGCAGGGCTCCATGCTGGTTCCGGTTCCAGAACCTAATCTTGAACCGGCCAGCGCGTTCAGACCGAAAATAATTGGTTCTGAACCTGAAAAGTCGGTTCTCAGCTGGAACTGAAAAATTGTTGGTTTTTCCTTGCGAACCGTGACATCATCAATGGGCGTGTCATATTCTAGGCTGTGAAGACGAACAGCAGAGGTTCGGCATTGCACCATGCTGATCCATTCAACAGGTAGCGTGGAAGCGATTTGCGACTGATCTCAAATTAAATTAGATTAAAATGTATTGTTATTATACAGCACAAGTACAATACACCATCCAACCAGAGTGGATAAATAAATGCTCCAGAAATAAATAAATGTGTGCGAGTACTGTATACGTGCGAAATTAATCCTTCCAGCAAAGTAGGCTTTTATTATTCAAATGACTTGTTTTATTAGGTATTATAGTAGTAAGTCCTACTGTAGAACATGACATATTAGCATGACATTTCATTTAGCAATGTCAATACTGAACGACTGGCTCTTGACAAGTCTTTTTTTTATGCACTTATTTATCCACTCTGGTTGGATGGTGTATTGTATTTGTGCTGTATAATGACAATACATTTGAATCTAATCTAATTTTGAGATCAGTCGCAAATCACTTCCATTCTACCTGTTGAATGGATCAGCATGGTGCAGGACAATGCCGAACCTTTGAAGCCGTTTTGCACACGGCACATTTTGCCACTGTTGTGTGTTTACTTCTGCCTGAGTAACGCCCCCCGTTAATGACGGAGGACGGTGAAACGTTGGTTCTGATTAAATAGGTGTAAACGCGGGCTGATTCGCCAGAAAGCACCAAGGTTCAGAGGCTCCAGAACGGAGCCGGAGCCTGAACCGGAGCCGTGTCTGTCTCAAAGAGCTAAAAGTGACTGTTGTACCTAAAACTCAGCTTTAGTTCAAAGCTTACTCGCCATCAGTCATCATGTTCTTTAACTCATCAGCCTCTTGCTTTAGTAAATAAAATAAGACAACTAGCGCTGGGAAACAACCCAACACTAATACATCAAGAGTGCATGGCAATAAACTGCCTCTCATAACTGTTGGTAGAAGAAATTATATCCGGGAAAGATCCTTGGTTTTATTTCTACCTAGTAAGTTCTCAAACTATATGCAGAAGCCTGTGTGATGGTGACCGAGCCCAGAGAGGGATTTTTATACCTGCTCAGTGAGTGAGTCTACAAGCATGCCGATATCCAGGCTTCAGTCTTTGAATTGGTTCATGTAAAAAACTAAATGTAATTTACAATAACCTGAATAAGCTCTTATCTCAATCATAAGGAAACACACATAAGATAGCTGTGATATGTGTATATTTGCCGACATATACAGTACACATCTTATTGTGTTATCCACAACATTTTGCAGTCTGCATAGTCTCGTAATTTTCCAAGAGAACATGGTAATTATGCATATAGACAGCTCGTCCCAAATTAGAATCAGAATATGAGCTACTATCTGGACACTGGGTGCATGCAAACATACTTGTAGGGCTTATTTGGAAGAGGACTGAGGTCTGAAAACTTACTGCTATTGTGGATCCATTTTTGCCCACACCTCCTGTAAAAATAACTCTGAAATAATTGGTACAGGAAAATATGGCCCCTGCAAAGGTGCAGATGGCAGGAACTATTTTCATCTCAATATTTATAATGGGAATCTGTGGAGTTGAGAAAAAAAGAGACAATTAGAAATAAGCTACCACAACACAGCGCTGACAATTATGTTAACACTAACCCCTTAAATTAAATGGGGAATGCTATTGAAAGTAACTATTAGGTTGCAATTTTCCTTACATTTGTCAAGATTCCAAATTATTGGGACAGCAATGTCAAGTTGATTTTTCCCCCTTTCTGTGCTCATCAAATTTGTAGGCTAATTGAAATCAAACGATGACTATGGGTCAAATAATTTTTGGAACATATGTTTCAAGGGACTTTTTAAGAACAGTGGCACTCAATGCGTCAACTAGTCCCAATTTCAAGTCGGCCTGAGTATAGACCCTTTTTTTCTTTTTTTATATGTCTACATCAAGTTGTTTCCACAACTCTGCTCTGCTCTGCTGCAGTGAGCATTATGGCTGGGTCAGGATATTTGGTGTTTAATGCCCTTGCATACCTGGCTAGACTACAATCATCTTTCTGTGTAAAAACTCAAGGGCCATTCTGAATGAAAGTATTTGACTAAGCAAAGGGAACCGAATGCACAGACTGTCCGTGCAGACTTCTGGAGCCAAATAGTCACTGTTTACCAACAGTAAAAAGGTCTATTGGGACACATTTTTCAAATGGTCTGCCCATGGTGTCATGTATGACTATGCTTGCAATATTTTCTTTTCTGATATGTTAATAAAGGCAAATACAGTATTTGCAACGTGCTGACCTCTGCATTTATCCATAGGCATTTAAAATGGCCCAGGTGGTCCACATTGTTAACTCAATCAGCGCCGGATCCGATGATAGTCAGGTTAACTCGCCAACCGTTCAGCGCCAGACCCGAGTATAGTCAGGTTTTCATCATTATTTATTTTATTCTATATTTCCATTCATTACAGGCACACGGACATCTGGGTTAACATGGGGAATCATCCTGAGAATGCCAAAGTGCAATACCGGCCGCATGCATCCAGGTGGCAGTATCGAGCACCCTTTGAAACATTATCTTGGCCTGTGCGTTGATCAAAAGTCTCCGGTCGGATTTCTATTGGTCGGGCAAGGGGGGGGGTTATAACGGTCGGATTGAAAAGCGTGAATTGCTCCCGGTGCATGATGTGTGGCGGATTATGTTGGCGACACGATCGACACCAATACTGGGACTCGCAATCAGATAATTGGAATATTCCTTTTGGGGTACATCCTAGTGAAGATAAGGCCTATATGGTATGAATCCTGCTGTGATCCAACCATGATTTCACTTCGATCACAATATATGTATGTATTTTACTCCACAACATGTGCCGTTGGTGACGATCAAAGCATCAAAAAACTACCCCCCTCCACCCTTTCATGCATTCATGATGAAACATAATACCGATAATATAGATGTGATTTCAAAATAGTAGCGTGTACAGGCGAGAAACGGCAACGTTTCTAGTGAATTGCACGTATTGCTGCATAGCGTCGTTATCTGGGATTAGACAGGATTACTCTAAAACCATAGTCATATTCACCATGGTATAAAACAGGAATGTATGGATGAAAAAATTATTTCTGTAACACATATTGAACGATAGATAGTCGATGTCAATTGGGCCATAGTATTGTATCCATAGCTATAATATAGAATATAGTTATAGCCCTGTATTCCTATATTTTAGAGCGCATCAGCCTTTTAACACATTCACTGATTAACATGTTTCTGAGGCCCGGCCGTTGAGTGCTAATCACGTGTTAACATGTTTCTGGGTCGTTTATAATTTTTTTCGATTTTAATACCCTATTCAATGTCAGGGAGCTGTGTGTTGCCTGAAAAATGCATACTGGGAATCCGAAGGTGCAGTACCGGCCGCATCCTACCAGGTGGCGGTATCGAGCACCCTTTGAAACTCTGTCTTGGGCTGTGCGGCGATTATATTGGTCCGGGCGCGTGAATACTTTCGGCAGCCAACATGCCCTTCCACGTTGTTCTGATTGGCCGAGCACGCGCATGCGCATGAGCAATACTAAACTCCGCTTAATGCAATTTATACGCATGGAAGTATTGATTATGCCGTAACGAATCATTAAAAAAATATACCGTTAACGGGAATATGTTGTTTCTTTACACATATGTTGGATTATGTAATTGGTTTGTCATGACAAACCAATAAAAAATTTGCGAATTAACCGGTGGCTACAACAACACACAGTAACTACATGCATCATTGTTTACAATGAACGGTGGGGCTAATCTCGAAAGGACTAACCTAAAGTTAGTTGTTCACCAACAATCTACAGACACAAACAAACACAGAACCGGACTGTTATATTAAATTAATTGATTGCCGTTTAACGCGTCCGTGTCCAGTCCTTTTCGAGATTAGCCCCACCGTTCATTGTAAACAATGATGCATGTAGTTACTGTGTGTTGTTGTATGTTGTGTATGTGAATCACAACGGTGTTCACCAGGCCCTTTAAGATGGCACGGTAATGTTGCAACACTGCTGTAATATACCGTAAAGCGTTGTGGTAACGGGAGATGATGTGTGTGTGTTGTGCACTGGTGGAGCAGGTAAAATAAACGGTAAAACGTTACGTCGCAGTCCGGTGCATTATTTAAATACACAATATTGTAGCCACCGGTTAATTCACGATTTTTTATTGGTTTGTCATGACAAACCAATTACATAATCCAACATATGTCTAAAGAAACAACATATTCCCGTTAACGGTATATTTTTTTAATGATTCGTTACGGCGTAATCAATACTTCCATTTGTATAAATTGCGTTACATTTACATTTACATTTAGTCATTTAGCTGACGCTTTTATCCAAAGCGACTTACAAGTTCTGTACGACAAGCCATCAGGAAGGGCACAACTCTATCAGCTGAGCAACAATGTTCATCAAAGTGTTGAGTGCTACAGTGTAGGTTAGTTTATTAGGACAAGTGCATGACAGTACGGTTAGTTAGGGTTAGATTTTTTTTTTTTTATTTTTTTTTTAAATTCAGATAATGGTTGAAGAAGTGCGTCTTTAGTCGACGGTGAAAGATTGGACGTGATTCGGCTGTCCTAACTGGGGTGGGTAGTTCATTCCACCATTGTGGGGCAAGGACTGAGAATAGGCGACTTCTCTTTGATGACCCTCCCGGAGCTTGGATAGGAGTAGGTCTGAGGCGGCCAGAAGATGCAGAGCGTAGGGGTCTTGAGGGTGTGTAGTTAGAGACCATTGACCGGAGGTAGGCGGGAGCGGTTCCCTTTGCCGCACGGTATGCTAGGTCGAGGGCCTTGAAGCGGATTCGTGCAGCAATGGGGAGCCAGTGCAGGTCCCTAAGAAGTGGGGTGACATGGGCCGACTTCGGTAGGTTTGAGATCAGGCGGGCCGCTGCGTTCTGAATGAGTTGAAGAGGCTTAGTGGCAGTGGCCGGGAGGCCAGCGAGCAGTGCATTGCAGTAGTCGAGGCGGGAGATGACTGTTGATTGGACGAGGAGTTGGGTGGCTTCTTTTGTCAGGAAGGGGCGTATCCTTCTGACGTTGCTCAGGAGGAATCGGCAGGTTCTGGTCGTCGCTGCGATGTGAGCAGAGAAGTTCAACTGGTCGTCGAGGACAACACCAAGGTTCTTGGCGGTCGGGGACGCAGTCACAGCTGCATTCTCGACTGTGATTGAAAGGTCGGTTAGGGGGGAGGATTTGGCCGGCAGGTGGAGCAATTCTGTTTTGCTTAGGTTCAGTTTGAGGTGGTTGGACGTCATCCAGGCTGAGATGTCGGACAGACAGGCCGAGATCCGCACAGAGACGTGGATATCTGAGGGAGGGAAGGAGAGGAAGAGTTGAGTATCGTCGGCATAACAATGGTAGGAGAAGCCATGAGACGTGATAATGTTACCCAGTGATTTAGTGTAGAGGGAGAAGAGAAGGGGTCCTAAAACCGAGCCCTGGGGGACACCCGTCCGCAGGGGGCGGGTGGCCGACAGGGTCCCTCTCCATGACACTTGGTAGGAGCGGTCATTGAGGTATGATGACAGCCATGTCAGCGCAGAGCCAGCCACTCCCATTCCTGCGAGGGCCGCAAGGAGGATCTGGTGGTTGACTGTGTCGAAGGCTGCAGATAGATCTAGGAGAATCAGGACAGAGGAGAGGCCTTTCGCTTTTGCTAAGTGAAGTGCCTCTGTGACCGCAATGAGGGCTGTCTCTGTGGAGTGACCAGTCCTGAAGCCTGACTGATTAGGGTCTAGGAGGTCATTCTGTAAGAGATAAGTAGTAAGTTGGTTGGATACAGCACGTTCAAGTGTTTTAGAAAGGAAGGAGAGAAGAGAGACAGGACGGTAGTTGCCTATGACGGTAGGGTTCAGGGTTGGTTTTTTTATGAGCGGCGTGACTCTGGCTTGTTTTAGGGAGGTGGGGACCACCCCCGAGTTGAGTTCGCGTTAGTGTTCCTGCCTGGCTGAGGAGCTTGTCACGGCTCATGCGCATGCACGCGCTCGGCCAATCAGAGCAACGCGGAAGGGCATGTTGGCTGCCGAAAGTATTCACGCAGTCCGGGCGGACTTTTCCATGTCGGGCAAGGGCAGCGGTTGTCCCGATCGGCTTGAGGAGCGTCAAATGCTCCAGGTAGATGATGTATGTTGGATTATGTTGGCGACACGATCGACACCAATACTGGAACTCACGATAAGATAATTGGAATATCCTTTTTGGGGCACATCCTAGTCAAGGTAATATGGGCTATATGATATCAATCTTGCGTTGATCAAAGCATGCCTTCATTGCGATCCGAGCGTATGTGTGTAACCAGGGGCGGACCTTCCTACAGGCGATATAGGCGGTCGCCTAGAGCGCCACCCAGAGGGGGGCGCCAAAAAAAAAAAAAAAAAAAAAAAGTTTTGGCGCCCCCCTCTATATCTGCAACCATTATTTTTACATTAAAAAAATTCTAACATAAGGGAAAATGAGCCAAACATCTAAAACGGTCGGTCGGTCTGAGCCTCAGCTTTAGGTGTTCACAGTCAGAACATGCTAGAGCGCTGTGCATTGATGGGTATCGGTCAAGTGGTTATAGAATTGAACGTTGAGGAAAGAAAGACTAACGTTAGAGAACTATGAAGAAAAAAGCCAAAAAAATACAAAAAGTGGTGAATCTCGCCTAGGGCGCCAAATGGGCTAGGTCCGCCCCTGTGTGTAACGCTAGTCCATAGCATAACGTATTCCGTTGGTGACGATCAAAGCATAAAAAAACGACCCCCCCCCCCCCCTTTCATGCATTCATGATGGAACATAATACCGATCATATGCATTTGATTTTTTTATTGTAGCGTGTGTAGGGACGGAGCGCCAATGCATTTAGTATAATACACATTGGGGGCTATTACCAGCCTCCCATGAATTACCCTAGACCGCTCTAAATATATAATAACATCATATATAGTTAATAATAACCATTTCAGCCTATGCTTTATGAGAGCTCATAAAGGAAGGAAATATTGCCAAATTCTTGAAAAATGCAGATGTGAGAAATGACAATTACCGGTACATTAAGTTAGATTTGGGGGAATTCCTCTTTAAGTTTGCTATGGTACATTAGATTTACATCCATATTTGTATTATTAATAGATTGCATCACATTGAAGGCATTGTGTACTGTAAAAGGATTAACATTGAGATGTTTATAGTCTAAAAGTAGAGCAACCTGATAAGACTAATATTTAAGGATATCAAGGTATAGAATTATAATGGGATCAAACAGACAGCAGGGCAGCACTATTAATTATATTAGTAGTATCATCATCATCATCATTGATTCAGTTATGCCATCAATCTCATTAACTTCAATCTGGGGAATCATTCGAACCAATCATAATCAATAAAAAAAATTACCAGTGACTGCCAAAAAGCGGATCCTCCCACGGCAGCCAGCAAATACATAATTATAATGAAGATTTGCACCTCAGTCACATCAATGCTGAGTGAGAGGAAAGAAGCACATGGATTTACAGCAGAGGTTAGTGAGCTGATTGGACAGTTTCTACAAGCACACATCAACCCTACCACCTCCTTCCTCACACCACCCAGCTGGGACTGAAACCACAGTGCCCTACAATATTTTGCAGCAATGTGAAGGGTGCTTCTTAGTGTTGATAATCAATGTGAAGGGTGCTTCTTAGTGTTGATAATCAATGTGAAGGTTCCTTCTTAGTGTTGATAATCAATGTGAAGGGTGCTTCTTAGTGTTGATGATCAATGTGAAGGGTGCTTCTTAGTGTTGATGATCAATGTGAAGGGTGCTTCTTAGTGTTGATGATCAATGTGAAGGGTGCTTCTTAGTGTTGATGATCAATGCGAAGGGTGCTTCTTAGTGTTGATGATCAATGTGGGGTGCTTCTTAGTGTTGATAATCAATGTGAAGGGTGCTTCTTAGTGTTGATGATCAATGTGAAGGGTGCTTCTTAGTGTTGATAATCAATGTGAATGGTCCTTCTTAGTGTTGATAATCAATGTGAAGGGTGCTTCTTAGTGTTGATGATCAATGTGAAGGGTGCTTCTTAGTGTTGATGATCAATGTGAAGGGTCCTTCTTAGTGTTGATCAATGTGAAGGGTGCTTCTTAGTGTTGATCAATGTGAAGAGTGCTTCTTAGTGTTGATAATCAATGTGCCACTGGTGTGTGAGTGGGGAGACCGCCAAGTCCCCGGTGCATGGGGGCCAGAGTGAGACATCCACACTGGTTTGGTTTTGGTTTGACAGACAGGCTCGCTTGGTCCTCCTCTCCGTCTACATACGGAGTCTAGTCTATACTCAGAGCGTGTGACAGCTGTAGGGGACCCGGACCGGTTGGGACAGAGCCCTGGAGACTAGCTGTAGGGGACCCGGAGTGGTCAGGACAGAGCCTGCACTACCGAGAAGACTGATTGTATAATGACATTTACAAGTATTTCATTCACATTAAGGCCACTGCCTTTAACGGTGCAGTGTTTTTTATTTATTTATAAATAAGTGTTAAGTAGCTCTACATTCTGACGGCCATCACTGATTTTAGTCAGTAACATGGGTCTCCCATGCCCTCCGCCATGCAGTAAACAGAAAATACATTCCACAAAATACGATCCCACTTTATACAATCAGGAGAAAGAACCCTACTGTAGATATTTTAACTTATTTAAACAAATCTTGCAAAGCCAAATTTGCTTACTGCACTGGTAGATTATTTTACTTTCAAGCACATTTGCTTAAAACTAGTTTGCATTTCTTATTTTTGTCAGACCAGTTCTCTCTCCTGATTGGATAAAGTGGGAAACGAGATACCAAGAAATGTATTTTGTCTTTACTGCAGAGTGGAGGGACTGGGATATCCATGTTACTGACCTTACGTCACTCTGTATCAGTGATGGTTGTCGGAATGTGGAGCTATTATTTTAACATGTAGACCACTTATTTTGACAAATCATCTTTGATCTAGGACAAGGCTGGGTTGGGAAAACCAGGAGAACTGCATTAACTCCCATTATGAAATTAATCCAAAGTAACTTTCTACATGTCACAAGCAGCTGATCTATTTTTCTTTTTTTACTTGGATTGTTATGAAAGCATTTCAATTAGCAGATTCACTCCCATACACAGTACATCTCATACGAAAACTACAGTGGTTAAAAACAATCTCAAGTAATCAAGAGTTTTTAAATTACATTCGTGTATTCTGCTTGTTTTGACAACTTTCCACCCGATCTACCAAATATGGTGGCCGTGTGAATAAGGTGACTTGCACTGTGGTGTGAAGACCAGGAGAATCAAATGATGCCAAACATGAGGGGAATACATCTTAAATACCATCATTGACAGATTTGTTTTCTAATGAGTCTGGGCAACTTCCTAGCCATGAAGGACCACTGCAGCTGAATGAATGTAGAGGCAACATAAGACTGCTGCTTTGGACATTACATCCTCAATAGTGTGGCAGCAGTTTTCATAGAGCCTTGCAAAGTGTAACTGGCTTGAGGTCAGCGAGGAAGGAGGAAGAGATCACTGAATGGCTTAGGCTTATAGTCGAGGTGACGGCTGGGGAATTTACCGTCACATTCCAAAAGCCGGGGCCGACAGTGGCTGTCAGCATCTGTAACAGTGCTAGACAGATCTGTAGCTCTGTAATGTCAAATCTATACACAAAAAATACCAACACTTAGTCCATTTCAGTCACAAGTAACTGATATATACTAGTGGAGATCATTTAACTTAAGAAAATCAAAACATTTAACATATTTGTCAACAACTATTCAAGCAAACCAACTTCCTGACAATAAGTAAAATATCTGTTTGGAGGAAATTAATACATCTTTTTGAATAGGACTTTTCAAGGCATTCAACATGTGAATCTTGTACCCTGCTGCAGTGCCTGTGGCTAATCTCTGACATGAGTGCAGGGACAAGCACAGTATTTCTCACAGGAGACAAAGCTAATCATACAGGATAGTACAGTAATTACAAACCAAGGCCAATAGTTGCTGGACTCTTAATACATTTTCTGTTATAGCTCTTGAGAATACTTATTCTTACTACTACATTTTTATGAAATAAAAGTATATGATATATCCCCTACACATACAGAGTAATCACCTCAAACAGATTTCCACACCATTTCATATCTAGGGAACCCCAAAATAGATGAGCCTGCAGCCACATACATAATATATTTAGTAACATTTTATGCCAGGAACCCCCATCTGAGAAGAACTTTGTCAAATATGATTTAGCACAGGAATGGTTATCTGCACTGTAGATAAGGCAATACAAGTATGGAGAGTGAAACGTATGACATTTGTATTCTCCCTCATTTGGCTATGGATCCCCCGGAACCCCCTCAAGGACCCCTGGCCCATAGCTTAGACGCTGGCCTGAAAAGAATAACTGAATTTAACTGAAACTGAACATTCTGTCTTAACACTTTGAGTGCCAGCAACGCGTTTTGTCGTTAGTTCATGCCGCCAGTTGAGTGCCGGCAACGCTATATAGCGTTTGTTTGTCGTATTTTTTTTTATTGGCGATTTTATTTCATCAATCGAGCCTCACGCTAGTGTTGCAGAGTCTCTCTGAGCTCAATTGGGAAGATACCGCCCCCTATCGTCTCTCCCTGTGGTACTGCATCCCATTAGTTTAGACTGATGATGGGGGGGAGGGGCCAGTTTCCTCATTTTACTTTTCCGTCAAGCCAACTGAAGAATCCATTGTGATCGCCGACCATCAGAACAGCGTGGATTATGTATTTCCAGCACCCAACACTGAATCAATAAACACGATCGATATTTGAAATGGCGATCAGGAATTGGAATAATCTTTTTTGATAACATCTGATCTGAGGTAAGGAATCTATTTTACCAGTCTTGGGATAATCAGAGCTTTTTTTACAGAGATATCAGCGTGTCCCATATGTGTGTGTGTGTGTGTGTGGCTGTGATCGCTGATCAGGAAATGAGAGAATCGATATTTCAGCCCGCTTCTATAGCGTGCATAAGTACACATATACTATCGATAATCTAGCGTTTATTTGAAAACTATTCATAAATAGGCCGAAAAATGACAACGTTTTTGTGTATGCCAGAATATTCCAGTAAATGCCGATTATCACGGAATCTTTATATTTTCCTTGAAAACGAGGGCTTTTCAAAATGCTATAAAACGGAAATGAAGCTATTAAAAAACAATCCGTTTCGACAATGTTGACTGCAAACAAGTCATTGATAAACGACGGGCAGATTAGACACAGTCATAATTTAAGACAGAGATTATGCATTCACAACACTATCATTGAAGTGGGTGCCGGCATTCAACCACGTTTTACCTTGTTAATGGCCGGCACTGAAAGTGTTAAGAACAGTAGACTATTCTAAAATTCTTTTGGTCAGTCATCCCTAATAACAATATCACAGAAAATGTGTGTTTTACACATGTTTTTCTAATGGTATGTATAGGTATGTTTATCGAAAATAGCCATTGGCACCAATGAAGTAATGCGCGCAGGAGTCTGGATCTTTACGCAGAGAGAAAACCAGATATAATATATTATAACCTGGGAAACATCCCTCAAGTCAGGTATCATTGTTTCCAAAATTTCATTGGCTACAAAAACTGTCAATCATTTTCACCATCAGAGGTGATTGGTCCGGTCACCGGGGAGGCGAAACCGGAGGTGGTCACTTTTTAGAAACTGAAAAACTGTTTGGTCTTATAACCCGAATTTGGAAGCACATAATAGGTCAAGTAGGGTCGACTCGGGTGTCAATCAAACAGCGGCTATCTTAGCTTTCAACCGATGTATTGGTTCAGAGACAGTGGGACGCTGTCAAACGAGAGCAAATGTGCTGCGAAGGCCTCACACCTCATTTGTGTGCAAGAGCTCACACAAACATTTACGGCCTCACAAAGTCAGAGCCCCATTCATTGTCTATGGAGCAGCCCCAGAGTTTACATCCAAGTAACATCATAAACAGCTCCTAAAGCTTTAGGAGAGAGTGGTGCATGTTTACAAACACCGACTGAAGTGACCTGGGGCACAGGAAGAAAATACCTGACATTTCCCTTTAACATAACTCACATGCCAAAGCGCAGGGTGCCAGACACATAGGTCTGCCAGTGAGCACAGTAGAACATGAACATGCCAGCAAAACAGCAGAAGAACATCCAGTCAGGGTTGGTGCCCAGCTGCACTGCTATACTGGTACCCAGAACCACAAACACTGCAGGAAGGAAAAGAGGAGAGAGAAGGGTTAACATGACAACACAGCAGGAAGTAGGAGAAGAGAGAAGGGTTAACATGACAACACAGAAGGAAGTAGGAGAGGAGAGAAGGGTTAACATGACAACACAGCAGGATACATTACATGAAGGCAAATTTAGTAGAGCCGCAGGGGGAACGGTTGTGTGTCACGACTACTATGACTATTTCTAGATTAGAAATAGCAACTCTGCCTGGATTATTTTGGTTTCCCCAAGTCTGGATTCTCTATGTCAAAATGATGTCATCAATCCTAAGGCGTTGGGACAGTTGGGAAATGCAACTTTATTGGCTCCACAACCTTCCCCCTAATTGTTTTTCAGTTTTCAAAGATATTGATTGATGATGACACTTGAATGCAGCGAATCCTGAAATCCAGACCTGAGGAAACTGGAAATATCAATGTAACATTGTCATTTCCAGCCAGTAACCCTGGCCCTCATTAGATTAGAGTAAAATGCATTGTTATCGTGCAGCAGTACAACGAAAAGAAGCTGTACATTTGCCCCAAAGCTCTACTCAATTAGATGCATGTTGTTTTGTTTGCTGTGTTGCCTTCCTTTAAAGTCCCCAATCAGAATGTATTTCCACATGGATTCTTGAAGACTGACTTGTATGTGAGAAATAAGCTTTTTCCAGTTTCAAAAGATTAGATTCAAAATGTATTGTCATTATACATATGCACAAGTAGCAGTACAATGAAAAGAGGTTGGCATCCAACCAGTGTGCAAACGTAGCAGTAAAATGCTATATAAAATTGAAAATGTACAAGTGATTCAACTGGAGTATATTTAAATGAGTACTAATGTATGTGTACACTGTGTTATTGTGTAGTGATACAGGTATAAAAACACTATGGTAGTAAGTCACACTGGCCAGTCAAAAGACATGTCTCTTTCACATTAGTCCATCAATTTGAGAATGAAAAAGGTCTCATGTCCAATTAATCAAAATATAAATAAAGCCAGTAGTGAGGCAATCAGTGTTTCACTGGGCACTCCATATTGTAATCATGGATTGGCACTTTAAAACACAATTTAATAGTATCCAAACATTTACCTGTAGAGAGGGAGTCACAGCCATGATCAAAAAGCTCGCCCAGTGGAGAGCTGCTATTCGTGCGTCTAGCCTGCTTCCCGTCTATGGCGTCCAATGACTGGTAGATAAACAGGCCTACTGCACACAACAGGTACGCCCACAGAGGGGCCTATGGGAACAGAGAGAGAGCGCATTCACAGACTAATCTGAGGAATAAACGTTTGTTATTCCAGCACTCTGAAACACAAGGGCTGCAGAGTTTATCAGTAAACAATACCTGACATAAGTTTAAAAATTCTGTTATACACCAGGAACATCACAAATATGACAAGTAGGGCGGCTAAGTGGCGCAGTGGGCAAGGCGCTCGTCACTAATGCAGGAGATGCTGGGTTTGGGAAGTGGGAAGCTGGTGGGTGGGGATCGGACGTTGTGGACAGCGACTCCTACAGGTCGGTTGGTGCGCCTGCGCAGCAGAATCAGGAAGCAGCGAGGGCGGCATGTCCCTCCCACGCAGACCCTCGCCGCTGAGAGATTGCGCTGTTCGGGTGAAAAGATGAGACAGCTGCCTCCTCGTGTACCGGAGGGGACACGTGATGTAGTGGTTAAACACTGTCGCCTCACAGCAAGAAGGTCCAGGGTTCGATTCCCGCTTGGGGACCAGGTTTCCATGATGCCAGTTACCCAGGTGGGGTATCTCCCAGGCCTTTCTGTGTGGAGTTTGCATGTTCTCCCTGTGCTCGCAAGGGTTCCCCCCCGATAAGATAAACACAATGGAAAAACATGCACAACAACAAGATCGCTAACGCTGTGGCGTCCTTGATGAAGACGGACAGGAGCACTTGGATTGGTCCCCTGGCGTGGCTCACGTTGCGCCTGTCTGCTCCCAGCTGCCCTTGGGGGGGGAAGGACGACGGGATGGGTTAATCGCAGAGACGAATCGCATACATACATCGCATGCATGCCGATTAATGACCTCTGAGCAGGTCCTAATTTATTATTATTATGCAAGGCTTGGTCCACATTGCAGCCGACCTGTGGGAGGCATGGCCTAACAGAGTTCGAGACAGGAGAGGGTAGAATTGGACAATACGAAACTGGGATGGGAGAAAAATAGAAAATGGGAGAAAAAGTAGATAAAAAAATATATATATATATGACAAGTAGAAGCTAGGCCCATACTTAGGTTGTATACGGTTTCTTTAATTCCACAAGGCAGCATGAAGCCTAACAGAACATTTCCTTACTTCAGTCTACAAGCACAGAGCATTATCAATTCTGCAAGCCTTCCTTTTCCATGCTTTTTTATACATTTGCTGGCAGGAATGCTAATTGGTAGTAGTTTGTTTTGCCCAAAACAGATTTAAATCGTGTTTTGAGCTTGGAAATTACAAGCTTGCATGCACACAGCATAATATAAGAGAGAGCCTGGCATTAAGCCTTTTATTCAGTCAAACCCTGTTGGCCAAAAACTGGGATTTGAGGAGAAAAGGCCAAGGAGGGGGCTGTGGAAAAACTATTGCTATGTTGCGCCTAGGGATGGGTACCGAATTCTGTACTTTTAAGGGTACCGACCGAAACACGTCAGTACTACCGTGTATCGTTTCACGTGAGATCCAACGGTGCCAATTTTCGGTAATGCAAAAAAATATATATAATAATCCGATGACGTCATGTTTTGTTTACCGCAAAACGAAACCGCACGTTAGCGCCAACGACACGTGCACAATACATGTTTTCAAACTCTCTTTGGGTGTTTGCAATTCATGGGGAGTATATGTCTCTGATATCTTGGTACAGTGGGCAGGTTGTTAGAAAGTGTAGCTCAGTTTCCACCTCTGCTCTGACATGGCTGTTAGCCTAGCTAGCCACAGAGCGCCTTTAGAGGAGAGGCTCCGATTGAATCCAGGACACAGACATGCAGCCAATGGGACACTGGCTCTGTTCATGGTCACGAATGGAATCCAGCTTCATTTATTTACTACAGATGACAAACATGTTGTTTCTTTTTGACATACGGAACAACTGATCACTACAGCCCAGCATCATATTACTGTAGCCTCTAGTCTCTTGAAACACCACTATCTCCAAACTTCCACTCCTCTCGAAACTTTTTTGTTATGTGCTCTCGCTGCCGTGTGGGTTTTCTTTTTAGCGGTCGGCTTACTCCTTCCATAGTTCCACATATTTGTAACCCATGTAACATTATTAAGCTAACGTTAGCTAATCGTCTGACATAACGTTAGCTCCCTAGGCTACAGTGCAAGCAGTAACAGTGCAGAAGAGTAGCGGATGCGACGTCGGTAAACAAGCCACACACACCGCAGAGTGGGTCTTCTCCAAAGCGGGGGACACTGTGTGGAGCGGGCTCGGCTCTTACCAGAGAGTGAAGTGAACATGTTAATCTTTCTGAAAAAGAACTGCTAGAATACTCAATCAGCAGCAGAGTAGTTAATTGCTGCTAGATTGTTTAATCAGTTGTAAAATACTTTCATTTATTTGTTATTTAAATATATAGATGTGTATTTTTTTATCAGCAGAATCGTTTTTTTTAAACAATGTTTTTATTGCAATTTTTTCCTTTTACACAAACACACATATACAGAAAATAGCACATGACAAAAATAAAAAGACACCCTCCAATCCCCTCCCTAATTATAATACAAATGACATTTCCGCAGACATACTACAATAGAAATAATTAATGTTAATTATCAGCAGAATAGTTAATTGCTAGAGTGGTTTGTTTACCCTTGTTTTATACTTGTTATTTTGTAAAATACAATACCTTTATTTATTTTGTATTTAAATAGTATTATGTGTACCTTTTTAGTTAATTAGTTTTTTTTAAATAAACATAACATTTATTTAAAGATATGTGTGTGACGTGTATAATATATATATTGTTCTAAATAAATAATAATAACTTTATTTGTATAGCACCTTTCATATAGGGGATTGCAGTTCAAAGTGCTTTACATCAATCAGTAAGATGTAAATAATAATGAAGTAATAATAAATAATACATTATTTATTTATTAACACTTTGACTGCCGGGAACCGTCTTTAGACGTCTTTGCTGGCCATGCTAAAGTTGCCGGAGGACGTGTTACGTCGTCCTTATATCAATATTTCAAAAATCTGCGATCGGATTCATATGTCCCCTCCGCTGGCCTGAGATCCACCAGCAGGACCCACTGAGCTCTCTGGCGGTTCAGGAGCGCCATCTGGTGGCCGATCAGCGCAATCGCCAAACAGGATGTTGCATAGAGGTTGTCCTAGACGTCCGTAGTACTTCCGGGTGCTCGCTATAGGTCATGGGACTCTGGCTCGTCACGCTACACGGTGATCGATTGGCAATAACTCGATAAACAACATGATTTGGACGTATATACCATTATACAAGCTGGAGATGGACCGGGTAAAAATATATCCCATAATGATAAGATTTCTACTCTACGATGATCGCCCAACGGCGTGCGGAGACTGGGGTGAGTTTCAGCGTGTAACGTTACCGTCTTCGATAACTGCTATTATCAACATTTGACCCACATTAGATGATTGGTATAACGCTGCCCACGGAATTATAAACGCCCCCTCGCCCATCCGGTCAACATCAGATGACGTGTAGTAACTTCTAGAAGTACGTCTAGTTGGAATTTTTTATATCGCGCTGATTGCCATCAAACTGTATTTCATCATCAATATAATGCATTTGGGGCTATATATCACGTTCTGGAGAAAGCTGCAGAAAGAGATGAAAACATACTTATACATTAGACCATACTTTACTATGAATATGTGAATGAAAAAGTTTAACGTTGCTACACAATGAACAATACATATAGGACTTTGAATGGGCCCTAATAATGGCAATGTAGCAATAGAATTTAAAAAGTTATAGCCCTGCAAAGAAGGGGACTTTCTCCATAGACAAATAGCGCTGGCAATCTATGGTATATCATGAATTTAACCTTAGGCAGCCAAAGTGTTAAATATAAAGTTTGGATTAAAAAAAAAATATTACAACTGAGGTACCGGTAGGTAGATTACATTAGAGACTAAAGTACAGAAAAAAGGTACCGTTGGGTACCGGTATAGATTCACAGGTACCGGTTCAAATTTGAAGGTACCCAACTTGCGCCAGAGGCTACTAGCTGCAATCTATAAGTATTGACCACAAGCCACGTAGAGTGTAGCAACATACCATGCTTCTATTGAATCATGACAGAACTGATAAACAGCCATGTGGACATGACACCCTGGATCTGCTCAAGTGTTTATTAATTTGAGCAACAGACCTCTGACCTAGTTATCAGATAGAGGAACCATTTGGTATGTTAGGTTCAAGAGCATTACCTCTCAGCATACGAGATAGTATTACCATACTAAGACCTGGCTATCAGAGAGAGGAACCATCTGGTATGTTAGGTATGAGATGGTATTCAGCTGACAAATGTTTGACAGACCTGGCCTATCGGATGGACAAAACATTAAATGTATAGTGGATACACTTCATTGCTATTGTGTGTGTAAGCATATTACTACAAGTCTCACACAATCAGAGTATAATCTGACACACAAGTCTACTGTATGCAGATTGAATTTCTAGAAATTCTCTAGCATTCTACAAATGTACACCAGCATAGCTATAGCTACAGAAAATTGCATAATAGTAATTAGCTTGGAAAGTCTGCATTATGTTCCTGGTATTTGATGCATGCCATCAACTAGGACCGTTCCAGGCTTTTGTAATTTTACAGAGATAAAAAGAAAAAGTATTATATAGCGTTACATTTGTGTTAACCACATAATGCTGCAAAATTCTATATGTAAACATTTAACTTTTTTACTTTTTATTTATGGTGCTAAACCGTCATAAATCATAAGCAGCACTGTGACCGGAGACAAGCAGATTATTCTCTTTGTTGCGGTTCTCCCTTGCATACAGTAGGGTACAAATATGTGCATAATAGTCCCTCAACCTTTGTCCTACAAAGGAAACAGGAGGTGGGAAAAGCAAAGGGTGCAGAGGGTCACTTATATTTTCACCTTTAACTGCGGAAGTGGTCCATGTGAGCAGATACAGTATACAGGGCCCTGTGTGAGCGGATATACAGGGGCTCCTGTGAGGAGATATGCAGGGCCCTGTGTGAGCGGATATACAGGGTCCCATATGAGCAGATACACAGGGGCTCCTGTGAGTGGATATACAGGGCCCTGTGAGTGGATATACAGGGCCCTTTGAGTGGATATACAGGGCCCTGTGAGTGGATATACAGGGCCCTGTGAGTGGATATACAGGGCCCTGTGAGTGGATATACAGGGCCCTTTGAGTGGATATACAGGGCCCTGTGAGTGGATATACAGGGCCCTGTGAGTGGATATACAGGGCCCTGTGAGTGGATATACAGGGCCCTTTGAGTGGATATACAGGGCCCTGTGAGTGGATATACAGGGGCCCATATATCATATTATGAGCAGATATACAGCAGCGCAGGTGAATTTGTGACAAGATTCACAGCATGGGACATGAATTTCACATTGTGGCCATAGTTAAAATTAAATGAAATGATTCAAGTCAGCTTTAAAAAGGGAATGTCACCCAGCAATTCACTGTGCCCCAGGACAGTTCAGTCAATATTTGTGAACATGCACTCTTTGCTAAAGCTAGAAATCAGAGAGAGAACCCTCCAATCGGTCACTGGGATGTAAAATCTGGGGCAGCTCCATAGACAATGAATTGGTTCAAACTTTATGAAGACATGTTTGTATGAGATATTACATTCAAATGAAGGTTGAATTCTGAGTCAGATCTTCTAGCAATGGTACAATATAAACCTAATTTTACACACACATTTTATGGCCGATTGGCGGGTTCATTTTCTGATTTATAGCTTTAGGAGAGAGTGGCTGCGTGTCCCAAATACATTACTGACTGACCTGCCCTGGGGCACAGGTAGAACATAATGTGAGGAAATGGAGAGAATCACACATATGCTGAGGCTGCAAGAGGAGAAATTTTAGTCAAAATGGGAAAAGTGGGAGGAATATAGGAAGAAAAGGAGCGACATCACAGAAGGATGAAAAGGAAACAAGAAAATAAATTGAAATATAAATAAACAATGTAAAGATAGAAAAACTTGCATTGTGAAGCGACCTTGGGTTCTATGAAAGGCGCTATATAAATTTGATCTATTATTATTATTATTATTATTATTACTATTATTATTATTATTATTATTATTATTATTATTATTATTATTATTATTATTATTATTATTATTATTATTATTATTATTATTATTATTATTATTATTATTATTAAATGACCAATGAACCCATGTCACCCCCTGACTTTTATTTCAGTTTTCTTTTTGATATTATACTTTTTTCTTTATTGTTTCTGTATGTTTAATGGAATTGTAAATTCTGTCTTTGTATTTTGTACCTGGAAGACCAACTGATCTAATGTTAATATTCACGGATGATGTTTGTAAATCAAAAATGAAAATAAATAAATAAATTATGTGGCTATACAGTATAATAATGTCAGTATATGAAGTTGCATTCCGTGGCTATACAGTATAATTGTCAATTTAAGTTTAAAAAAAAAAGAACATAATATGAATTCTTAAAATGGTTGACATTCCCCTTTAATATGCCCTGTGACCGCATCCATTACAGGTTCCCCTGTGCGCTTTACATAAAGCAAGGTTCCTTCCTGCATGTTTCCCATTCAAAATTTCATACTCATCCCAGCCCTTAATTTCTTGACAATTTGAAGATTTGTGTCTGTGTTCTACATGATGTATGCCAATAGTGGGCGTGGCTCCAAAACATCACATCAAACGGTATCAATCTCTTGCAAAACATATTTGTGCTCACAAAAAATCTCAATGAAATGACAGTGGGTCTAGAACTACATAAATGTGCAGCCGTTTGTGTATCGGAATGGGACAGCATTTAAATTTTACTCTTTTTTTTAAACTTTTTATTTCACACTATTTAGGGCCATTCCTAAACCTTTCAGACATTCCAAGCCTGGCTTGAAAACCTGATCAAAAAGTAGGCAATGTTACAGCTATATGTCAGTCCTGTTCAAAGCTCACTGTAGTGGATAGCTAGCATCTACCTTACCCTGATTTAACATCAGGACAAAACCTAAGCAAAGGAGAAAATGGGAGGAAAGGTTGCTATTCTACTTTCTAGTTAGTTATCTTGTGTGTTGGGTTGCCCTCTGGTCTATACTGGAGTGAGGGTATCAGGTGCAGGAGTGTCTGTAACCTGAGAGCTATAGGCACGGGGTGTGCTTCTAGGGCAGAAAGTATGCGGCATGCCCGACACTTGTCTTAAAGGCGGCTCGGGTAAACAAACACGTTTAAGTCAACAAACTATAACTATAAACTATAAAACTCAACTCACAACTAAAGACATAGTGATGATGACTGCAGTGACAAGGAGAGTACTTCATGCGTGGCAGACTTTATGTACATTTCTTACTGCTGTAGGCTACACTTCCGGGGCTCTGGCTAGTTCATACACATGTCGTAAATGATGTGCAGTGTGTTTTTTATTGTTAGGATGACGACCCCGTTTAGTGTTAGAAAGTAACTTAACTTTCGTTTGAGCATGTTATCGTGTTATGATCTACTTGTTCAATGGCAGTGGGATAATGTAGCGTTAGCATAGTGTGACTCGTCCACCTCCCCACACACACTTGGCCACACCCACAACCTGCTCCTGGCATGGGGGCAACAAGCTGACCTGGTTTTGAACCACGAGAGATATTTTTAATGGTTGGAACATTTTGGCAGATATGTATGATATTTAATTAACTATTATCATAGAGCAATTAGGCTATTGTAAGTAACTATAGGCTGTCGATAGAATCTGTGGCCATTTTTTTATCCGACAGGATAATTATTGTTAGCAGCTTAATAATCAGTAGGCATATTGTCAACCAGATAATCAATAACGGATTTGCATTACCAGACCTATTCCACACCTAGTCCACTAGATGAAAACGTAAAAGGAACTGTGTACCTTTTCCACGCCGTCGCTGCCTCTGACAGTGACACATATACTAGGTGCCACACACACAACACACCACACACACACACCCACACACCCACACACCCACACCCGCCTCCCCTCGTCACAGTGCTGACTGCTCTCATCTTATATACCTGTATGTCATTAATGTATTTTAGTGTATTGTACAGAAAGAATATATAAAACGCACATCCTCCGTTTCTTGGTGCTGAGCCAAACTGTAAAAACAATAATACATAAAACAAAGCGGGGCTCGCAACTCACTTGTTGTTCCAAGGTGTTTTAATTGACAAAAAGGCAGTAGATGCGACGTTTCGCACAACCTTTCCGGTCTTCTTCATGCTTGAAGAAGACCGAAAAGGTCGGTCGAAACGTTGCATCTACTGCCTTTTTGTCAATTAAAACACCTTGGAACAACAAGTGAGTTGCGAGCCCCGCTTTAGTGTATTGTAACCTACTGATTCCTACCGTGTTTTAATTATTGTACTATGTCTTAATTATTGTTGTGCTCATGTCACCTGCCCCAGAGACTACAGTTGAAAATTAGCCAACCTGGCTACACTGGCATATTTACAGTAAAATGTTCCTTAATATGCACCGTCTATGTATTTTAAACCGATAAATACAAATACAAAAATCTTGAAAATCAGTTACAGGTCTCGTCACTGTTAGCTTGTTAAATATGGTGCTACATCGGACACCTTTGGAAACACTAGATTCACGTGACCCGCGACGTAGCCTGAAACTCAGAGAATGTTTGGCCACAGTTAACAGGACTACGATGCTCCTATCTAGTGGAGCCAGGTTTGCACCTGTAGCGCCGGCCCCATCAGTCCAGCCAGACAGTGGAAGAAGACCAGTGAGGATGCACAAGACCTCACTCTTCATTATGATGTATGTAGACATTGCTCTTCTCTATGATTTTAGTATTAGCATGAAGACCTACCTGTTCGGTGGCAGTAGGGCAGTAATAGACCAGTACCAGGGTGGTGAAGACATTGGTGGCTAGGCCTATGATGGTGATGAGGTTGGGGGCGATCCAGGCCGGGACACGTCCCACCAGCCACTCCCAGTAGCACTGCATGAGAGGCTCCAGCAGGGAGCGGCCAGCACTGCTGTACCTGGGAAGGACAGACAGATAGCAACCAGGTCAGTGACACCTTGTCCTACAGCACCATCTTAATACTTATGTAAACCAAACAAGTTGACTTGTAGTACCATATTGGTCCGAATATGAGACAACCCCGATTATAAGATGACCCATCTTTTTCAAGACTCATTCCCACAGCCATACAAGCTTTAAACAAGTAACCTTTTAAGTTATGTCAAATCCAGTATGTGGTATATAGAGTGTCAACCCATGTCTTTGTCTCTGTTTTATGACCCCTGTAATTAAGTGTTCATGTAAATCCAATCCTGTGTGTCTTACTTGTTGTGTTATGTACGCATCTACCGTGGAAAAGAATCCTGAGGACAAATAAATCGATCTATACCTTCGATTCTCACATGTGACCATGTAAGAAAAACGCCAATCACCATAACGTTTCAGACGAACATCCACTAACAGGAGGTTCAGCCAGATATGTTCTACACATCCTCCCGCTCCACCAGTTACCTGTGCTCCTCCAGTCTCTTCAGTTGGTGTCGCGACAGCGGGGGCGAGGGCATCTCGATCAGCCTGCGCAGGGCTCCAGGGGCTAGCCAGCAGGCCGCCTCCATGCCCACGCCCTGCCCGGGGTCCCTCTCCCTGCCCAGGCTTCTCCGCGACCGCAGGCCCCCCTGCTGCTGCCCTGTGGTGCTCATGGAGCCCTGACTGGTTGGCTGCTAGCGCTGTGCCCACTGCCTCAGGCTGCCCCTGGCTTTGCCTCTGCCACTGCCTCCCCCGCCACGCACTGAGGCTGGGGATCCACAATGGGGCCGCACACTGTGGTGGGGTGAGAAGAGCATCACGGTTACCGGTACCTGCTTTAACATGCCTGATGGGAGACCAGAATGTAACTACAACACCAATATGCTGCTACTAACAAGAGACTTAAATAGACACGTGTGCACTGTGCAGTATGTTGAGTTTTCTTCGGTTGGGTTTTCTGAAGAAAGCAAAAACTAGGGCGCCCCAGTGGCGAACCACATAGCGCGCTCAGCCGCGATACGGCCGACCCGGGTTCGACTCCCGAACCCGTCGTTATTTGCCGAATGTCTTCCCCCCACTCTGTCTCCCATTCCTCCTCTGTCTCTCTCTACTGGACTGCCCAGTAGCAATAAAGCGATAAAACGCCAAAAAATAAATCTTTAAAAAAAAAAAAAAGCAAAAACTATACACAGTATATTCTGCCCACATTTACTAAAATGGATGACAAGGACCTAACGTTAACCTAGAGCTGCGGAGGCTGCGCTTCCCGTAAACGGGGATAAGGCAGGAGAGTTCTAGTGAGCACACAGTCACACCCAGTCTTGTATGACTGAAAATTAAAGCAACTAAGACAGGATGTCAGTCAACCACAGATGTGGTTAGAGTCATGTATGTTAAATAAGGGAAAAGCCTTTGTTGAGAAAATGTGAGCTGCAACATTCCACCACTCAGCCTCACAGTAAGTCTCCCCTTCCCTTCCAGGTCCACACACTAAAGTCTCCCCTTCCCTTCCAGGTCCACACACTAAAGTCTCCCCTTCCCTTCCAGGTCCACACACTAAAGTCTCCCCTTCCCTTCCAGGTCCACACACTAAAGTCTCCCCTTCCCTTCCAGGTCCACACACTAAAGTCTCCCCTTCCCTTCCAGGTCCACACACTAAAGTCTCCCCTTCCCTTCCAGGTCCACACACTAAAGTCTCCCCTTCCCTTCCAGGTCCACACACTAAAGTCTCCCCTTCCCTTCCAGGTCCACACACTAAAGTCTCCCCTTCCCTTCCAGGTCCACACACTAAAGTCTCCCCTTCTCTTTCAGGTCCACACACTAAAGGCTCCCCTTCTCTTTCAGGCCCACACACTAAAGGCCCCCCTTCTCTTTCAGGTCCACACACTAAAGTCTCCCCTTCCCTTCCAGGTCCACACACTAAAGGCTCCCCTTCCCTTCCAGGTCCACACACTAAAGTCTCCCCTTCTCTTTCAGGTCCACACACTAAAGGCTCCCCTTCCCTTCCAGGTCCACACACTAAAGGCAGGTGCTCTCTTTTCAGTACAGTTGGTGCAAATTGGTGCCGCACCCTAAAGCAGACGTAAGAGGGCAGGATATGACAAGTTTGATACACTTCACTAAATCGGTGATGTCTAAACACTGGCCTTCATTCCTTCAACTCACTAAAGTGGAGATGTCTAAACAACACTGGCCTTCATTCCTTCAATTCACTAAAGCGGAGATGTCTAAACACTGGCCTTCATTCCTCCAACTCACTGTGGAAAGTTAGTGTATTTACTCTGGTAAATTAAAATAATGTAACTTTACATGCATTTCAGTATCACACATACAGTGGTGTACAGTAGTTCCTGTTCATAGTGAGAGGAAGTGAAAGCTAATATGTAGAAGATGTGAAAACCCTGAGGAACGGATGAATTAGGTTAGTCCTTAGCATTAATGTCTGAATTTCCCCAAGGGGATTAATAAAGGAATATCTTATCTTATCTTAAAACAACAAGCATTATGAATGAGGACTTTCAGACCGATACTTCAGATAATAAATTACAGACAGACTGATACTTCAGATAATACAGACTGATACTTCAGATAATACAGACCGATACTTTAAATACGATTGGTTATGTTGTTGCAACATTGATCAATCCAGTTGGAATCTAATAGCCAACAGGCCAAGATTGATTGATTGAAAACTTTATTAACAGATTGCAGAATGGGTACAATACAGTACGGCTCAATACAAACAACTGCTACGAGGATGCAGACAAGAAAAATACTTTCGTTTACATCAGGGTCCTCCATTTTCAATTCATCAGGACATTTATGACATACTGTACAAGACAAATATACAGTACTGTGTAAGAAAGAGAAGAAAAAAAAAGATCATAAGAAAAATATATACATCCGAAGGGGAAGAGAAGACACTGTACATTATTGACTACTCGCTCCGTGTGGCGTTTGGAATTATTCCACAATACTATTCCACTTATTATACTATTAGTATTATATTTAACAGCATCGGGCCTACAACCAACTGCTGATGACAACACAGATTTAATTAATGCAAAAGTAACATGCCTGTTGACAAATCAAACGGACTGTTGGCAGGCATGCTACACAAAAAGCATAGCCCAGGGACATCTACACTGACACACTTGTTTCTTCTGAGGAATCGGGCAACTAATCGGTGTTCCCTGAACACACTAGCATCGCCTTGACTTGGCCAAGAACAGACAGAACTTAGTTGCAACAGAAAATGTTAGCAGGCATCATCAGCGCGTTATACCACCAACTAGCTGGCTTAACGTTAGCTAACGTTAGGTCTCCTTGAAACGTAGCGTTGTTATCGTAATTAGCTTAGAACATTTTACTGGGGTGAAATTTCACTGTCGTGGTATTCCTCTCTTGCTCTGCTGGCTTGACAGACACGAAATACTGACGATGTCATCTAACTTGTACTTATTGTATACTTGGTGACGTTAAATATATATATAATAATATAGCCCCCCCCCCCTCCCTCCCTCCACGATGACAGATCCAACGAGCTGCTGCCATCAGGCTCCTCAACCGACTGACCTGGAGAATAAACCTGGAAATATCCGACGCGGCAGTCGAGGCACTTCACGCCGAAACAAATGACCTTTGTGTGCGCTGGTTTCTCTGTGTCTTGAAACAGCGAAGGGATTGTTGTGTTCTGCAGGTGGGTTTATATGTATATATATATCTATGGGTTAAACAACGCGTCCCACTAGTTTGCAGCCTACAGTAGCTGCCGGTAGCCGCTGTCAGAAAAATACCGGCTACTTCCGTCGCAGTTGAGAAGATTCACAGCGCGTGTGTTCAGGAGCGTCAAGCTCGCGCTGCGTGGCGGCTGCTGCGTCAAATATCCAAACCGTTATAATTTATCTTAATATAACTAACGCTGCTACCTTATTTATTTATTTATTTATTTACATTATGTAAATATATAAGCAGATACAACGCTGTGGAACATATATGTGCAAAAGAGAAATAGTCTAGAATGAAGACAATAGCCTAGCGGCTAGCCCTAGAAGATAAAATAAGTTATCAAAATATTTTTTGTAGAAACGTAATATACTGAATACTGATTATTAGTCATGTCTCTGAGACACAATCTTATCAGCTGTATGTTGTGTGCTAATGACATGCAACTGTAACATGACTGCCATCCCCTGAATAAATGGGGGTATGCATAAAAGCGACCTGTGGTATAACGATGTGTAATAATGAAAATAAATGTTTCGCTTCATAATTGATCGGGGGGTTTACACTTACAGCTACATTTACTGCAATGTTTGGGCTTATGTTCATAAGGATGATATTTTACATGGTCTTTTGGTACTTTCAATATTTCTGAGTTAAGCAGATAGTGATTATTTTGGGTAAATACAAGTTTCACGTTTTTTTTGGTCACATCCATATCCTTACACAGTATCGAGGAGTGAAATTCTTGTTTATTGTCTCCTCAGCCTAGCAGCATCAACAGAAGTAGTAACAAGCAGTAGCACAATTAGAACAGTGTAAACTATTACAAAAAAATAATAAAATAAAAACAGGATAGCGATAACAAATAAGAATAGCTAAATCAATTACAGTACAAGTTAATGTCTGCAAGTCAGTATTGTGTGCAAATCAGTAGCAGGGCAGCAATAAAGTAGCTCTGGTTTCTCAGTCGCAGGTCGTTAAGTGTTATTTGTTTATGGGTCTGTCTGCCTGTGGGAAAAACTGAAAGTGGAATAGCAGTACTCCCTCTCTTTCACCATGTTCATAAATAACTTAGCCAACTACTTTAAGGCGAGACCGCACCCCCAAAATCGCCTTTTTGCTTTTTTTCGACGATATTGAGATTTTGTTATATTTTTGCTTCCTAAACATGTCTTCTATGAAACAGTGACAATAAAACGTCAATAACACACATTTAGTTGTTTATTTGACTTCATTTTGCCTGATTGCATCCATAAATGTGCCTCATTTGCATATATAAACATACAATTCAGATAACTTGCAATATATTTTTTCTTAGTTTATATGTACATAACAAATTGGGAACGTTTCATATTGATATCTATTCAAATATTTGTTTTGCCTATTAAAGGTATACGTTACTTACTACACTGTTACTACTACACTGTTTGTTTGTTTGTTTTTATTTGTAGCCTGCAGTTCTGTTCAGTTCAATAACATCATTATTATTATGTTATTATGTTATTCAGTTATCAGGCATATGTGTTTAGGATGTCTATTACTAATGGTTTGGTTGTTGTGTTTGTAAATAGCAGTTTCAAATAAAAATGCATGGCATTTTACAATACAAAACTTTGAGGTCGTTTTCAGAAAAACTAGGTTTTATGCATTTTACTTACACACAAAGTCTTCTGTCCCCTGTCTTGTTTTGTATATTTTCCATGTGCTCAATAACAAAAGACTAAAATATGCAAGCCTATCATCATCATCATCATCATCATCATCAATCATCATCATTGGCATCAGCATCATCATCGTCATCATCAACGTCTGAATACCGTTACTATATTTAATTATATAAGTACAATACAGGAGCTCATCTTGGTGCATCTTACATTGGTGCAGACAGTCACGTATACATCGACAGTACAAAACCAATGAGTAGACCGGTATCATTCAAAAACATACAGCAAATACAGTTTGAAACTCATATTTCTGTTGTCTACTATTATCAACTGGATAAAATATGTCTCCGTTCCTTTTATCCATTTGTTCACGTTTTTTTGGATCAGGGACTGGGCATTTGAAATCCCAATTCGTTTGTCTTTGCCATATAAATGTAGGATATATTCATACATTATTAGAGAGTTTGATTTGAAGATGGACAATACCCACTGTAATCACAGAATGTTTCTATATATCTGGGTGGTGGAGCTGTGTAACGGATGAGCCTTTGATGTTTTAGAAGCAGGTTATACAGTCAAAGTCAGCGATCATCATCAGCAATGCATCATCATCATCATCACTGCCATCATAACCACCAAACCTCCCCAGACCAGCGTAGCCTCCAGCCGGCGACAGGCCAGCCAGGGAAATGTCGAGGCTCCTGCGGGGAGGGGCACACTCCACTTCCCGTATTCGAATGGATTCCAATCCGTAAGAAACTCGTGCGGAATTAAATCGACTATAGTGTTGCGATTGATGCAATAACAGCGGGGAAGATTCAGTACACAATTCACAACTGGTAAGGAAGAAAATAATGTGATTTTGGACAATGAAAAATAGCAAAGTAGTGAATGACGCTGGAAAGTTTGGTGGAAGAGAAAAGCTACGCTGACGTCTGGCAGATGTTTAGTTCTGTGAACAAAGCAACCTCTGATTAACAGAAGATAGATCATGAGAAGAGGTCTTTAGTCAGCGATGCGAAACGTATTTGTAACTTTTATAATTTTCCTTTAATATTTAAAGAGGACTTCAAAGTTAGGGAGCAACACACGCGTTCTTCGTTGTGGTTGTGGTGGTGTTGACTTAAATACACTAAAGCCACAATTGTTTATTTTGTAGGCTAGCATGCGTAGTAGATAAAAGAGAAATCTAAATCATGTTAAAATATTTCTTATGTAATTTCTTAGCTCTTTTACACAAACATTTCCCACATGAGTCTTGTATTTGGCTTTGTTTTATTTTGTTTTAAAAATCCCAAGCATTTTCTATTGATTGCTATTATCCGCATAATAATAATAATTATTATAGTTATAAATAAAGTACATTTTCTTTTGCCCCTCAAATGAAGCCCTTCACTGATAACTTGTAGCCTGCCTAGCATAGTTGTAAGGGGGCATTGGGCACATGGCCTAAAGATACTAGTGTACACTGTAGGAACAATAGTGTACATCACTGTTGTTTCTTTTTCTATGGCCCGTCAGGAGTGTTTGAACGGGACCTTAGTGGTGCTGCCTCCTCGCTTGCTTCACTGAATTTGAGTCATTGCTCCAGCTTTTCTTCTGCTAGGCCTATGTCTAAATTTAGGGATAATTGAATGTCCCTGGCTACGCTTCACCAACCACAAATCATGAGTTCAGTTTTCTATAGTCGCTGCCAAAACTCTCTCTCTCTCTCTCTCTCTCTCTCTCTCTCTCTCTCTCTCTCTCTCTCTCTTGTACTTGATAGTACGTGAAGTGGGTGGCCAGCTATCCATCCAGTTGTGTCATGTAGCCACACACACACATACACAGTCTGCAGCCCAGCAATTCATTATCTCCCTAAGACTAAGAGTGTTTTCACAGTTATGCTCTGTTGATTGCGTTCATCTATTATGTATGATGACCATTAGTTAGATGGGATTACCAGGTCCATATAGGTGATATTTGAAGAAGACATCCATCCATCTGGTTGTCACACAGCAGCTCAATACAGTATACTACAATACTGAGTTGTAATACACAGTATATGAAAAGATGAAATAGGTGGAAGTTAATCCATTAACAGGTGCCACATTAATAGACATGTCAACAAAGACATATGAAAATGGAGACAACAACAACATCAAATAATCTGGTGAATGAGTATTAACGGTCATCAACATTACCAGCAGAAAGTTGTTGCAGAACATAAGTATTGTTTCATAAGTATTCATTGTTTCTTTTTCCATGGTTATTTCTGCTTCATTATCATTACAGTAGTACGGCCCCGTCGGCCCTGAGAGGGAGTGGTATGCAATAAGGGTATGCCATGGAACAAATGCCATCAGCTGGAGTCTAACCTAGAACCTTGTGGGCAAGTAGGATGTGTCCCGGCCCACTGGCCCACCAGAACACACCCAGACCCTGCAGGCTTGTATCGTTTTTGCCTCCGTTAGAGGGTCTAATTTGTGGAAACAAATGGTCACTTTTCAATTCAGTGGTGAGCTTAGGCTTTGCACATGCAATCCATTGTCTCATTCTGTCAGATTCTGATATTAAGGGAAATTCTCAGATACCAATAGTCGATTTTAGCCTGGTATTATCCAATGACAGTATTGCTATCATTGTGCCATTACCTTAAAGTCATGACGTGTGTGTGTGGGTGTGTATGCGTGTGTGAGAGAAAGAGGGGCCTTCAGATGGCTGGTCTTACTAGGAGGACGGCCAAGCAAGTACAATACATTATCAATGGCAGTGCTGCAGTGTGAAAGAGACATTGCTTTTTATATCCTTGTACCTTGTGGACTCTGTATGTTAGTGTTTCTGCCTAATTTTGTTGTATGTACCAACCCGATTGTCAATTGAAGGAATATGTAACTGAAAGGTCACTGAATATCTGACTGACTGCATTTACATAATTTACCCTGCTTTTATATTTATATGGACTTAGATAAATCAGTCAAGTGTATGTGTATGTGTGTGTGTGTGTGTCAGGTGAAGCATGGCAACGAGGGGCCACTCATCCTGCTCTTCGATGAGTAACCACACCAAGGAGAGGGTGACCATGGCTAAAGTCACCCTGGAGAACTTCTACAGCAATCTCATTGCCCAGCACGAGGAGAGAGAGATGAGGTAAGCATCAGACATACACACACAAACACATGGCACAAGAAGAGAGAGATGAGGTAGGCACCAGACATACACACACACGGCACGAGGAGAGAGATGAGGTAAGCATCAGACATTGTTATGCACCCCTGTGGAGGGGCGCAACACAAGGCAACAGACATGATGGGTGAGGATGCAGCGACACAAAACCAGGAAACCATTTGCAAAAATAATAATATTTATTTATTCACATAAAAGGCAACATAGAGATCAAGGAGGACTACCAGTGGCACCAAATCAAACACAAAAAGGAAAAGAAAACCCACCCCCCCTTTACGGGCGCGAAGCACCCAGAAAAGTACAGTGGGTGGTAGTGTTGTCACGATACTGGAATTTCGAACTTCGATACGATACCTTGAAAAGTATCGATATTCGATACCATTTTCGATACCACAGGGAAAAAGGTTCAATCTTAAAATGTTAAAAAAAAAATCTTTCATAAACTTTGCTTTTGTTGCTGGTTGATTCTCCTCAGCTTCTCTCTGGTACTATAAGAGAAGATAAATATAACACCTTTAAAACCCTTTGTTTATCTTTAGATCACACATTTAAAAATAACTGTTCATCTCACTTTTCTCAAGCAGACAGATGTAAACACTGTAATCTGTGTTGCATGTACCTGACAAACTGAACTGTTTGTATTACAGTCATATTCCGACTTAACTGAATGCACGTGTGTGTACTACTGTACTATTACAGGTATTGAAATGAACAATGCAACTTCCTTATACAATTTCTTTTTTTATAATTTTCTTTATGAATAATTAAATATCGATATTTTGGGAAATGAGTATTGAAACCGTTTTAAATATTCAGAATCGATATGTATCGATTTTTCGATATTTTTGACAACACTAGTGGGTGGTGCTCACTCTAAGCTAGGGTATTAACATCAGGTCATACGTGATGCAAAATGTAGACCCCAGGGTATCTTCCTGTCCTCACTTGTCCCTGTGTGCGAAAAACAAAAGGTTAACACTTTCAGTGCCCAGCAGGGGGCGCACATTTAGTGCTTGAATGCCCACCATCCACTTCAATGTTAGCATTAATATCGCCTAATCTATGTTTTAAATTATAGCTATATGTCTAATCTGCCCGTCGCTTATCAATGACTCATTTTCCAGTCAACATTGTCGAAGTGGATTGTTTTTTTATCGGTTAATTTCCGTTTTATAGCATTTTGAAAAGCCCTCGTTTTCAAGGGGGAAAAAAAGAATCTGTGATAAACGCCCTGTACTGTAATATTCTAAAACGTTGTCATTTTTCGGCCTATTTATGAATTGTTTTCAAATAAACGCTAGATTATCGATAGTATATGTGTACGTATGCACGCTGAAAATCGATTCTCTTAGTTCCTGATCGCTCGCACAGTCAAACAGCCATATCACATATAGGGGAAAAGCTTATATCTCCGTGAAAACAGGTCTGATTATCCTAAGACTGGTAAAATAGATTCCTTACCTGAGATCAGATGGTATCCAAATGGATTATTCCAATTCCTGATCGCCATTCCAAAAATCGATCCTTTTATTGATCCAACGCGTATACTGTAAAACACATATTACACGCTGTGCTGAGGGTCCACAATGAATCTGATCGGCTCCGGTTACATGCGTGAGAAGTAAAATGTTTTTTTTTCTCATCCATTTTCATTGAGTCCAATCCAAAAGGGTGCATTACCATCTGGGAGACGATAGGGGGCGCTTTTTTCACATCCGAGTGCCTGGTGGAGCTGGTTTACCAACGGTAGACTCGGTTGATGAAATATGAATTCAGATCGCTAATAAAAAAAAAATCACAAGAATTCTCGTGATGGGCATTCAGGGGGCGGGCTGATAACCCGAGATATCTCGTGATGGGCATTCAAAGTGTTAATATACAGAAAGATAATCACCATAGGCTGGGTGAAAATGTAGACAAACAAATATACACAGGGTTAGGTTAACAGAAATGTGCAACAACAAATACCACAAAAGATATGCTTCAACAAACAATAAAGAGCGCAAAGACCCGGAGCTCTGCTACCAGCTCTCACAAAAAGCATACACTAGAGATAAGGTTTCTTTAAACCAACGGCGCAACGTATAAGAGCTCAAACCAGCAGCTCTACACAAAAGACACTAAAAACGCCACAGCTCTACAAACCCACCGCGCAACGAACCAGAGCTTTGACCAGCTCTACCCAAAAGATACCGTAACACTTTGAGTGCCAGCGACGAGAATTCTCGTTAGTTCATGCCAACCGATGAGAAATCTCGTTTTTAATCATTATTTTTATTATCGATTTCCATAAATTTTTCATCAATCTAGCCTCACGTTACCAGTGGGGATCTGTCTGAGCTCGAACAGGGAAAATACCGCCCCCTATCGTCTCTCCGGATGGTATTGCACCCCATTGGATTGGACTGAATGAAATGGATGGGGGAAAAAGAGTCCGGATTCCACATTTTACTTGTCAGGCATGTAATCTGAGCCTATTGCAGTCATCGCTCACCATCAGAACAGAGTGGAATATGTCTTTCGACCACCCAGTGTTGGATCAATAAACCCAATCGATATTTGGAATGGCGATCAGGTAGGGGTGGACGGTATAAACGGTATACGGTATAAACGTTATTAATTTGCTCTACGGTATGGATTTTGACTATACCGTGTAACCGGTAGCGCAGCTCTAAAATAGCAATGACGTCATGTAACCACAGCGCGACTATTTCAATCGCATTTGCCCCTAAAAATAGATAGAATTAGTCATAGATAATAGATATGTGCAAACTGGAAAAAGTTATTTAGGAGGCTTCGCGCAGTGGGCGTGTCAACACGCAATTGTCATTTCATAATAAACACATATCACCGCGGCGCACAGCAAGTTTCAATTTCAGTTCCTGGCATTTTTAACCAGTGGAGAAAGGTAAGAGATGTCCCTATCGTTTTTCTTATATGAATTATTCTACGTTAATAAAACATACCTGGTGATCAACTACAGTTTGCTGTAAACATTATGATATGCGTGTAGTGTTATGATAACGACGGCTGCAGCTGGAGCCGGGAGGACGGCTGCAAGCAGTGGATTTGCGAATAGCATGCAGCTGCAGAGCCGCAGAGCCAGCGGCGCTTTCAGGTCAGGTCCGCTCAACAGCGCCCCCCCACCCAACGGCTGAAAGCTGTGACCAGACCTGAAAGCGCCGCTGGCTCTGCGGCTCTGCGGCTCTGCAGCTACATATGCTTCTAGCAAAATCCAGCATCCAGCCCGGCTGTTTGCAATGGGAGCAGCACGGACTCGGGACTTATTTTACTTGGAATATAATGACTTTATACGCAAAAGTAGCCTAGTTTTAAGTTAAAATATTATAAATCTACATGCCTATCAGGCAAAAAAAATTATTCTAACGTAAACACTGATACCGTGATATATACCGTTATCGTCTATGCTTCAAATTATACCGTGATATAAATTTTAGACCATACCGTCCACCCCTACGATCAGGAATTGGAATCATCTTTTTGGGGAACATCTGATCTGAGGTACGGAATCTATTTTTACCAGTCTTGGGATAATCAGAGCTGTTTTCACCTATATATCAACGTGTGTGGCTGTGAGTGTGCGTGTGCTGCTATCGATAATCTAGCGTTTATTTGAAAACGATCCATAAATAGGCCGAAAAATGACAACGTGTTTTGTGTATTACAGTAAAGCGCGATTCCTGCAGAATCTTTTTTTTCTTCTGAAAGTTTAAAAAAAACGAGCGGTATAATACGGAAATGAACCGATTAAAAAAAACAAACAAAAAAACAATCCGTTTCGACAATGTTGACTGCAAACAAGTCATTGATAAGCGACGGTCGTATTAGACACATAGCCATAATTTAAGATATAGTTTATGCGTTCACAAATGTGAGCGCTCTGTCATTGAATAGAGCGTTGGCACTCAACGGGGTATCTAGGACTGGCACGGCTGGCACGGAAAATGTTAAGAGCCACAGCTCTACACCAAAAGACAGAGGGAGACAGCCCTGAACACAAACTGGGATATATGAAGGAGTGGGGAGGTTGAGTGCAGATTGGGATCAGGTGGTGCTGGGGAACTGGAGTGCTGATTGCAACCAGGTGGTGCTGGGGACTGGAACCAGGGGATGCATCTGGGAAAAAGATATGGAGAAACAGGGGGAGAGACAGAAGACAACAACAACCAAAACCAGACTACATACATAACACACATAACATACATAACTCCCCATACATAAATGGACAGTGTCCGTAACAGACATACACACACACACACACACACACACACACACATACATACACATGGCACAAGGAGAGAGAGATGAGGTAGGCACCAGACATACACACACACGGCATGAGGAGAGAGAGATGTGGTAAGCATCAGACGTACACACACACACACACACACACACACACACACATGGCACAAGGAGAGAGAGATGAGGTAGGCACCAGACATACACACGCAGGGCCGCCTCAGGGGGTGTGCGAGCAGTGCGGTCGCACAGGGCCTCGCGGGAAGGGGGGCCTTGCAATTTTTTTCTTTTTTTATTATAACACTTTGACTGCCATGAAACGTGTTTTGACGTCATTGCTGGCCATGCTCAAGTTGCCGGGGGACGCTGTACAGCGTCCTTATATCAATATTTCAAAAATCTGCGATCGGATTCATATGTCCCCTCCGCTGGCCTGAGATCCACCAGCAGGACCCACTGAGCTCTCTGGCGGTTCAGGAGCGCCATCTGGTGGCCGATCGGCGCAATCGCTTTAACAGGAAGTGGCATAGAGGTTGTGCTACGTCCGTAGTACTTCCGGGTGCTCGCTATAGGTCCCGCGACTCTGGCTCGTCACGCTACACAGTGATCGATTGCCAATAACTCGATAAACAACAACGGCGCGCGGAGACTGGGGTGAGTTTCAGCGTGTAACGTTACCGTCTTCGATACTAACTGCTATTATCAACATTTGACCCACATTAGATGATTGGTATAACGCTGCCCACGGAATTATAAACGGCCCCTAGCCCATCCGGTCAACATCAGATGACGTGTAGTAACTTCTAGAAGTACGTCTAGTTGTAATTTTTTATATCGCGCTGATTGCCATAAAACTGTATTGCATCATATAATGTATTTGGGGCTATAGATCACGTTCTGGAGAAAGCTGCAGAAAGAGATGAAAACATACTTATACATTAGACCATACTTTACTATGAATATGTGAATGAAAAAGTTTAACGTTGCTACACAATGAACAATACATATAGGACTTTGAATGGGCCCTAATAATGGCAATGTAGCAATAGAATTTAAAAAGTTATAGCCCTGCAAAGAAGGGGACTTTCTCCATAGACAAATAGCGCTGGCAATCTATGGTATATCATAAATGTAACCTTAGGCAACCAAAGTGTTAATTTACTTTTTTTTTTCGATGCCCCCCTTCCCGCAAGGCCCTTTTTCATCACAGACCTAAAATCTAGTTTTGCTTACATGCTTATATATTTCACATTAGACGTTTGTAGAATAGTGTTCCGGGCTCTGCGGCTCTGCTGCTCTGCAGATAGACACGTTTGTAGAATAGTGTTCCGGGCTCTGCGGCTCTGCTGCTCTGCAGATATACTATTGGTTTTTCTTTTGTGCAAAGCATCGTTGGAGGACTAACACTAGGGGGAGCCAAGCTGGTTGGCGTCGGTCTGGTAGTCGGTAGAGAGATGTGAAGAAGACCGGATCCACAAGGGGAGGGGCTACAGCCAGGTATAGGGTCTATTCAGCGCTATCCAGAGGAGCGAGTGGATGTCTTTTGAAAAGCAGCATGGAGCAGAAGAAATAACACCGTGTGCCATAAGCTTGTTATCAATACCAAGTATGATTAGGTTATGCCAAGACGAAGAGGACGTTCGGCAGATGGACTGAAGATGAAAGTTGTTGCGTGTTAGAACCTTCAGTCAGGCTATAGCTAGAGCTGCCGCGGTATTGATTATTTCCTTACCGCACAAATTTGCAAAATATTTCCTACCGCCGCGGTTATTACCGCATGCACACAAAAAAAAAAAAAAAAAAGTTTGAATGCATTTTTTTTTTTAGTAGTAGTCTACTCTTTATAGCATATAGCCTGCCTCTAGTCTAAATGTCTATTTTTAGAGGATGACTTTGCAGCATGAATATTGTTTGGGATTCGGCAAGCACGCATTAGTTATTGAAAGTGAAACACGGATTCGAAGTTTCCACTCTGGTCGTGCGCCGTTCACTCGGTGTCCCGGGCAGGGGTGGTTACCCCTAACCCCCCCGACCCTTTCTTATTATTATTACTATAAAGTTACTACTTTATAATAAAGGCATTCGTTTTGTGGCATTAACATTATATAGTTATACGTTCAATAACATCAGCGTATTTACCGGACAATAGCAAGGCAAGCAATACTCTATTCATATCTCAGTTCCTTTCTTTGCTCAGAGCGTGCCGAGTTGTCCCATTCTGCGGTCTGTTAATAAAGTTTTCAATCAGACAAGTGTATAGAACGAATGGCTTTTATTATAACATTCGTTGCAGACAGTAAAATCATTATGTCTCGTTTAGTACTCCTTAGGAGCGATGTAGTCCACTCCGGCGGAGAGTTAAAGCTAACGTTATTAGCCGTGTTGTGATGATTTGACATTCAGGAAGTAAAAACCTAATACGCGCTTGCCGATTGGTGGTAACACACTGCATGACGCTACAACGTGTGACGCGTCTCTCTTCTGACCAATCAGTGGTCTGCAATGTTTCACGTGACTTTTCTGGTACCCAATAGGGTCGCTTGGAACCTCGATAGATGAGTAGGGTATATCTGCAGAGCCGCAAGCCCAACGAGAGGAGGGTAATTTATTATTATTATTATAAAAAACAGCGGTGACGCGGTATTCAGCCTACTCTGCGGTGGCCGTGATGTAACAGCGATACCGCGGTAATGCGGTAATCGCGGCAGCTCTAGCTATAGCTATGTCGGCTAGTAGCAATTAGCTAAAGGCAGGGACAGGTAACTAGCGTTAGCTAATGCTAGCTAACTAGCGTTAGCTAGCTACGTTATCGAGTGCTAACATGTGGCAGATAAACTAGGACTCCCAAGTTCATCCCAATGGGGGGACAATATCATGGATGGGACTGGTACTTTTCATCTCCACGGTAGGAAAATGCGTCGACGTCGTCTCCTTCCAACTTTGCCATTGAATCTGCGTTAGGGTGAGTTTTTCAAGCAATCTATTCTGTTCCCGCTGTGGTCTCTGTCTCTCTGTCTCTCTCGTGCTGCACCCACCCGCCGTGGTGTGTGTCTCTCTGTCTCTCTCGTGCTGCACCCACCCGCCGTGGTGTGTGTCTCTCTGTCTCTCTTGTGCTGCACCCACCCGCCGTGGTGTGTGTCTCTCTCGTGCTGCACCCGCCTCTCTCTCTCTCTCTCTCTCTCTCTCTCTCAATTCAATTCAAAAAGCTTTATTGGCATGAAATTTCACAAATGTTGCTAAAGCACAATTACATAAACAGCAAACAACATAACAATATAAGATCAAAAGAAATAAAGGAGATGGTGCGGTGAGTAAAACATGGTACATGTATATAGAGTATATGTGTCCTACTGGTTGTCCCTTTTCTTGTGACATGAATTTAGATATTTTGCAGCTAAAACTGCACATTCTTTCTGTTCCCCAGGAGGAATGGCAATTTCTGCACTTCTGTCATAATTTGGAATTCTGGGAAATTATTTAAATTTTTAGAAAGAATTCCTCCCTAATATTTCTGTAATTTTCACATTGTGTTAGGAAGTGTAGTTCTGTCTCTACGGCTCCCTCATCACAAAGACGGCACAACCTCTCCTCTCTGGGCAGCCAGGTCTGTCTGTGTCTGCGCTTCTCTATCGCCAAACCATGGTCACTCAGTCTGTACCTTGTCAGATTCTTTCTTAGGCCCCGTTTAGACGAGCGTTTTGTGAACAGAAACCGCAAAAGTCATCTTGCGGTTTCACTTTTAATTTTACGTTTAGACGAGCGTTTTGGAGTGGAATTCTCCGTGCAGACGACGCTGTAACGACGGAGACCCGCTGTCACACGATTGGCGCATATGTCACATGACGTGCTGTGAAGACCCGCCCTACTCTGCCTCTGATTCGCAGACTGTGGATGGGGAATGTGATTGCACCAAAGCAGAGTCACTCTCAGACAGTGGGTCCATTCACGCCGCGGGACAGATTCTTGTGTATTTAACCCTTTCACTGCCACACGACAGCCGGTTGTGTGATAGTAAAGGGGTAACCTTCTGTCGTGTGGCAGTGAAAGGGTTAAAAGTACTGCCAATGTAGCCTTCAGGTGATCTCCGTTGATATAAGTCAGACATACTTGCTTTGTTTACGTCTCGGCTACTGGCGCATACCTGCTACCTGTGACGTAAGCAGTACGCGCGACCAGAGCCGTGACAAACCTTTCGTCATCGTTTTAACAGATTTATACGTTTTGATAGTTTAGACGAGATCGCAAAGCTTTTGCGTTTCTAGGAATTCCACCCTGGAAGGTAGTCTCACTTTTTTGCGGTTTCACCCCGTAAAAACGCTGTTTCCGTATAAACGAAAGGCACATCCGCAAAAATATTTTTGCGGATTCACCTGCTAGCGTTTCCGTCTAAACGGGGCCTTAGATTCTTATCAGTTACTGTGCTGAGGTAGTCTGCCACAGTATACTGTCTGTTTAGGCCAAATATGTTTCTAATTTGTGTTGTGATTGTGTGAGTTGATTCCAATACGTAATGTATTTATCTTTTTCTTTGGTTATAATTTGGTTAGGTCTAATCTTCTGAGGCTGGCTAGGGTTTGTCAGAGTGTGAGATGTCAGCCAGTTTCATTATGAGTTGACAAAAGGGGCTCTTTGTTGGTCTCTCTCTCTCTCTCTCTCTCTCTCTCTCTCTCTCTCTC